>NW_023459052.1:39800-78891 GCF_013731165.1 Rhagoletis pomonella | reverse complement strand
ACGAACGTTTCTGATGATATGTTAACGTATATTTCAAACGCATTCTGGCTGTGAAATGTGATTATCTGGAATGTATAAAGAAACGCAGCCCTTATTTCATTTCTATAGGTAAATTCATTTTTTACATCTCGGCAAAATTTAAGGGCTTTTCTTTGGAAAAGTAATTATGCTTGTTCATTTTTACAAGACTATTCTAAAAATAAATTTTTCACAATATATGCAACAATTTTCATTCTAATATTTTTCCGCTAGCTTCGTATAAAAATATGGTTTATTCTACAACAAAAACATAAAAATATAACTCCTAAACTTTGTGCAAAACTCGCGAAAATTCAGCAAATTTTCATCAAAACTTTCAACTTTTTAATCAGATCTTTTAGAATTTTTTTGAGAATGCAATTTTGAAGCCCATTATATTCTAGTAAAAAAATTCTAATTATTGTTGACAAAAATGCAACCGTGTGCCACAATCCTGCTTGCATATTCTTGTTGGCAAACATTTGTGCTCTCTCCATGTACGTTTTACTAGTTTTTTGGCCAAACGAACACGATGTGGGATTGGTACCAACTTGTACAAGTTTTTTAAGTTCAGCCTTAGGTGGATTTTGATATCAGAATCTCATTTTTGTGAGAAGTGCAGATACTACATGTCTTGTAAGAATGAGATAGCATAATTATTTTTATAAAAAAGTCCGAGATAAAACTAGTAATTTTGAAGCAAAAAGCAAATCCGACTTCAATTCTCATAAAAAAATTTAAGTGTAACCGTTAAAAAAATATTCCAACGATTTGATAATTAAATTAAGTGTGTTATTTATTGTACTAACTAGTATATGTATTTTCAGTGGTATACAACCAATCATGAACTACCTCCCAAATTCCAAACCAAGTTTGTACCATTGCTCCAGCCAGACGAATCGACAACGCGTTGGCTAGAACGTGCCAAAGTACTATCAACAAATATTTGGCTTCACATCTGGCATGCTGTAGCTCGCGTAGTTTTACAATTTTTTATGACGCAGACTGATATTAATGGATATCTAAATCGTGGTTCTATGTTTATACTATCGGAACAACAATTTGGAAAACTGCTTAAATGTGGTGGTTTTGACTTCAAATCATATGATACTGTAATTATAAAACGGTTAACCTATCTTTATCCAATATTTAAAAAATTAAGCTTTTACAGATACACTGCTTAGATATTGGCGCCGGAGATGGTGAAATTACTATACGTTTGCTAAGATCGATTCAGGATTTACATCCAAATAGCAAAATTCATACATTTGCCACAGAAACCAGTTGGACAATGCGTGAGCGTTTAAAAAATAGGAACTTTAGTATTCTTGAACGGATAAGTGAGGTACAAAATGTCCAATTGATATCATGCTTGAACGTGCTGGACCGATGCATCGATCCAATAGATCTTTTGGAAGAAATTTATAAAGCGTTAGCCCCAAATGGACGTGTTTTATTGGCACTGGTTTTACCCTATGTACATTATGTGGAAATGAATTCATCCCACATGCCACTACGTCCTCTACTAAAACATTGGCCAGAACGTTCTCAGCAATTGAGTTTCGAAGCAGAGGCAGTTGCATTTTTTGAATTACTAGATCAAATGGGTTTCCGTATTGAAGCTTGGACTAAAGCACCTTATCTATGTGAAGGCGATTTAAGGCAATCATTTTATTGGCTAGTAGACATTGTAGTAGTATTGTCAAAAAAACCCTTAGGTAATAAAGTTTAAATATTTATACTAATGAATGTAAAATGTATGTATGTTATTTAAATGCATGCGACAAATGTAAATCTATTGTTCTCAAATGTGCCGGAAAGAAAAAAGGCACTAATGCTAGTAACTATTTTTTGTATTGAAGATTTAGTTATATATCCTATGGTATATTTGTAATCTATTGACCTTTGTATTTGTGGTATTTGTGTGCAATGGTATTACTTATAGTTTGTAGTTTGTAAATGTAGATGATTTTGCTTAGAACAATTGTAAATTGAATTTAAAATCAGCATCAAGAGTAAATTATAATTTCAAAGCATTTTTTGTTCACTTTTATTATGTACTTTTACTGCATATCAGCTTGGTAAAGTGTAAAAAATGCCATGTTAAACCATCTGTTTGTACGTTTTTAATTATAAAATTAACATCTAATTAGTAATGCTGTGACTAACAAAGAACTCTTTGTTAGCATCAAGACGATATGTTTGGGTAATCCATCTGCTAAACAACCCTGTCACGGATATAAACGAGTTTGTTCTGGTAGCATAGATGAATCGTTGTTGGGAAAGCGGGGTTTTGGTCTGAATTTTTTATATGGATTTGTTATTGTTGATGCAACCGCATATAAATCACGAAATTTTGTCTAAAAAACGGTCCTTAGCCAGATACAAATATGTTTTTTTTTTCTGTTACGTCGCACAGTGCGTAAATTTGGCGATCAAGGGGAAGGAATATCAAAAATCGAAGTTGGTAAAAAAAAGTTCAGGTACGATATATGTGCGTATGGATGTCTGATATAATAGAAAATCGGTCCCCAGTTGTTCGAAAATAAGGTAGAAGAATGTTGATCTTGTACAAACATGTCTGTTTGACGAACGATAATCGTCAATTGTCCGGCCTTTATCAATCAGTGGTCGTATTTGTCTCATTTCCTTACGAGATTACAGTCTGGGTATACTTTTCGTTTTACACATTGTAAACTTAAGTAAATACATCATTTTGCAATTTTAAACGTCATTCTTGCATGCTAATTGCGCTCCTTTAAATTTGAAAAAAAAAAATGCGATTTCACTTTTTTCATATAAGGATATAAATTGCTTGTCAGCGTGTATAAATCGGATCTATACGGGAATCTTTAATCGATCATCTGTCCAATAGGGCCAATGGTGCGACTTTGCACAAAATTGCACAATTTAAAAAAAAAAGTCGATTTAAAGTCAACCTTTTGTAAAGAAATCGCATTTGTTGTGTATTTTTGGTGACAAAAATTTAGTTATTGTGATTTTTTTTCATGTCAAATTTTCTGCAACATAGATATATCACTTTTAATTTTTGACTATAAAGACCTTCCCCTGGAAATGCCCATATAAAATATTGTACTTATGGAATCATGTACATCCTTTGAAACCGTAATCATACAGTCTATTATTAGTACATAACTAAAAATAATAATTTCTAGAGTCAAAATTGTGGGCGCTATGATTAATAATAAGGGAGAGAAGAAAAATTCCAAACTATCTTATTTAAAAATTTTCGTTTCAAAGTTTGTATAAATTGCCGAATGTCACCTGCTGGGATAACGATACCATATATTGACTGCTCCGTAAAATATGCAGGCATGTTCTGCAAATAGTACGATATGAAATCAGTAGGATCTAGAAAACTTATTTTGGAGATTTTTCAACAAAAAGTAAAAAATTTGGCACTAAATCGGTGGATAAGACCTCTTTAGGAAGATTGTATGCTGTTACAACAACAACAACGTAAATTATGTGTTTTTAGCAGTTTCCATTTGAAATATTATTACTTTAATTACAAATAGTCAAAAGTATTCTACAAATCACATTGATTTCAAGTCGTAGGATTTTCAGAACAGTCCTCATAATTGGCAAAATTTGCCGAATACTAATTTTTACTACCGCTGAATTAATTCTGATAAGAACCAATTTTCTAGATTTACGTTCTTTGGTAGGTTGGCCAACTTGCCTACACACGGCTTATTTACCACCAACTTCTAACGGTTCGCCAACTGGTTGGCCGATAAATCATTTTCTACGCAGACGATCATATGATTCCTGGTCACGAATTGGCGTTGTTTTCACTGCAAAACGAAAAAATTGAGAGCGAGCGAGAACACTGAACCGCATGACCAATCCTTTCAAATTTGACCAGCCGGCTGAGACCGAATCACTGATCAAAAGAGGGTTGGCTTGTGAATACAATTTGCTATTTGTTCCTTTTAGTAGCGAAATGGAGTATTTTTCATACTATTTCTCCTTTTAGTAGCAGAATGGTACATTTTTGTTGCAGTTGTATACAAAGTGGTACATATGTAGAATACAATTAATGCTAGCAATCCTTGTTTCGTTTGATTTTATCATGTTGTTTCTTATTGTTTTTGATATTTTATACACAAATGTAAAAAGTAGTAAAAAATATCTCTGAGACAAAGAATGACTCTCTGCATAACAGCAGGTTCTTTCCCGCACGCAACGCGGGATCCCGCTGGTGCTCAAAACAGCCCAGAAATCATTCCCGTACTCAACAAAATGGGCAATAGAGGGAAAATTTGGACGTATTGGATCGTAAGTGACTTCTACGTCCTGCCCGAAACAGCCCTGACTTTTTCTTCGGGTAAAAATGGATGAAGTGTCAAAGTGCTTATGAGCTGCTTTGTGTTTACATGTAGCTTGCATTTACTTTTAAGGAATAGTGAATGGCCTGTTGATTTATTTTCAATTAAAATCAAATTTGTGAAACCAGCCATTTGGTCGCCAGCCAACTTTGAGCTCGTTCAACTTTTTTTCCTTGCAACCCTGTGTTTGTTTACATTCTGTATACATACTTTTTTACTTTTATTTTATCTTTCAGCTTCGCTAAAAGCACTTTACCAACGCTTGGCTTACCAAATTTACGCCAATTCATAAAATTTTGCGATTTAAATTCATTTTCAATAATGTAAATAAAAATTCGTGTTGAATCCAAGAATGATAGAATACAAGATTGCGCCGATCGGAGAGGATTTTTGAGAATAACTTGTGTGTGACGTCACACTGGTGCAATTGCGAGAGAGAAATGCCAAAACGTGAGCAAGAATGGAAGAAGAAGAAAAAATGTTGCAAGGAAAACGTAAACAAGTTGCACCAGTGTGACGTCATGCAAACAGCGATTCTGTCAAATTCGTTAAGAGAGGAATAGCGGTCCGAGATCGGCGCAACCTTTGTATTCTCTCAATCGTGTGTTGAATCAAAAATAGCCTCGTCTGAATAGGGTGGGCAACTTATTCACTTTCAACTTCTCATTCAACTTCGCATTCAAGTTTTGTTGCCAGTGAAATCGCCCCGTGCCAAAGCCCTATTACATATCCGCGTATACATACACATACACGTAAATACATGTCCTGCAAACAAATGCTCCCGAAATCTTTTTAAAGCATCGGAAGTTTGTTCATATTTTTTTTTACGAATCTTTAAAGAAAAAAATATGAAGCGGTTGACAAGAAGTAGTAAAGAAATTGGTATAAAATTTCTGAAAAAAAAATTCTGAATTAATACCGAAATTAGGACAAAATGCGCTACCGGAATCGGTTCAGAACCAAAATGCGCTACCGGAATCGGGTAGGGTCCCAATTATTTCTTCTTTGATATGGCAGCACTGTATCCCAATTGGAGTAAATACTTGAATAGTGATAGCTTTTCGATAATCAAGTATCGCACATCACTAAAATAGTGCAAAGTGAGTTCTTAAAAGTGATAAAATTATACTGATAAAAATCAGTTTTAAGTATATTTTAGCTAAAAAGCTATAAAAAAGTGAAAACCACATTTCGTAATGTAACATAAAGTAAATGCACAAAGCGTTCGTTGGCTGGAAATACACATAATTGTATGTATGAACGCTTGTGTGCTACATATTCGCGTATATTTTTTCTTATACGATACATAAAAATGGACAATGTCGGTAATAACTCCTATATAAATGGAAAAAGTGTTTTGCAATGTGCATATTACATGCGCGATTGTTAAAAAATATAAACCGTATGTTCACTTTTTCATTGGGATATACTCGAAACTTGCTCGAGGGTGAATTTTTGCATACCACGCCTAGATTTTCCGCATTTGTGCAAAAAAAAACCTATTCACGGGAGTCGTACTCTAATTTTATAAATATATATATATTTTTTTAATGCGTGAATACATACATAGTTCTGTAGCGAATGGATTTAATGAATGTGACATCTTTTCTAAAACTACATATTTTAGGTATCCAAAGAAAGTACAATATGAGCAGATCACTTTTTTATATACATACATACATACCTATGTACATGCATACATATACTATTGATGTGAGACAGTGTTCCTCGATATAAAATTCATTAGCTTCATCCTAGTCGCGTTATATTATACTTTTATTCATGCGAAAAAGGGTGAAAAAACTTGTTGAGTCAAAAATGTTTAATTTAAAGTGTAAAAATACATTTTCCGAAAAGTATATTGGTCGTAATCATCACTTTTCTAAGGTTCTAAAAACATATATGCAAAACAAAAGTATACATATGTATGTATATATGTATGTAGGTATGAATATTCCAAAAGTATGCTGCGGCGCAGACATAGATTTTTTTATATACAGTAGTGAGCAGAAAAAAACAACATTTAGCAGGGATGAGCAGGAGGTAGAGATTATGAAGTGGGAAGTTTTTTGGTTTGATATACTAAATAAAGAGATGTAAATTAAGTAGTATAGTGAATGACAGTCACAGCTGATATCAAAATTTCAAAGCCAGGTTAATATTATGTATAAATAAATTATGTGTGCATAATCACTTATGTATGTATGTAGATGTACACACAGCTAAATGCGGACATCCATACATATGTACATACATATATGTATAGTGCGTGATAAAAATATAAAATTGGTCTAATTAAAAATTTAGAATGATTGACAATGTTCTAAAACAGTAGGAAAGAGGATAAACTTTGCATATACCCTGCAAACCAAAGTTCCCGAAATCTTTAGGAGTATCTCATTACTGTAAGAGCATAAACAGACGGCTGCGTTGATCCGGATTAACTCGGGAATTAACTGCAGTTGATCCGAATTAAGTCGAGTTAATCCGTTAGCTTTAACGGTTTTTTTACGAATCTTCAAAGAAACATATGAAGTGGTTGACACGAACTCGTAAGAAAATTTCTTTACGAAAAATAAAGAAAATTCTGAAAAACTTCCGAAAGAAATTCTTCACATAGCAGCACTATTTTCATTGCTTTACCGATTTTCTTCCGAAATTTCGTAAAAGAATCAAAGTTTGCACAGTTTATTTTATTTTAGAAAATTGGGCAAAAAATCGGAAGAGATTTTTACGAATTCTTTCAAATTTCTCTACAATTCAGAATACTCTGAAAAAATTGTTTGCTGGTTACATACACATGTATGTATTTACATATGTACATACATGTAAACCCTGCAAACCATTTGTTCAGAGTATTCTGAATTGTAGAGAAATTTTAAGGAATTCGTAAAGATCTCTTCCGATTTGTTGCCGAATTTTCTAAAACGATATTCACTGTGCACACTTATTCATTTATAAAATTTCGGAAGAAGATCGGTAAAGCAATGAAAATAATGCTGCTTTTTTCAGAATTTTCTTTATATTTCGTACAGAAATTTCTTTACGAGTTCGTGTCAACCACATACTTTAATAATTCGTAAAAAAAAATCGTTACAGAAATGAGATACTCCTAAAGATTTCGTTAGGATTTCGGGAACTTTGGTTCGCAGGGAACTTATCTCGGTATTCACCTAATTTCACGGTAAACTTTTTTATATTAAGAGTAAAATTAAACTATAATTTAATTTGATTCATTCAAATCGGAACAATATTATTGCTACTTATTAAGTGGGAGCTAGTTCAACTTTTTCTTCATTACTACACATACATTATATATATATATATATATATATATTTTATTGAAAACAGATTATTTTTTCAGTTTTCTAATTTAATTTTATTTTACTCTCTACCTTATCTGCAAAATGCAATAATTGTAGATCAATATATGGATGAATACCCCGATATATTAATACCATCGTTTAATGCCAAGTATATTTATATTCCATTTGATCAATTACTATTACACGGCACGTCAGTGCAAATATTGCTATGCATTTTCATGTTGAATCCTTTACAGAAGCGCAATAGGTTGGGAACTGCACGCACATCATTGTACACAAAACCAAATAAAAGAAACGAGAGTTCAAAAATAAATAAATCAAACAAACACACAATTAAAGCACAAGTATTTGGAAACTTAACACTCAAAACAAGAACCACAGCAACAGCAGCGACGCACATATCTTAAAAACGCTTCTTGATCTTTGAGCTAATTAGACTGGCTCAAAACGGAGGAAATAGGGAGGCGGAGTCTCCCGACGGGGCGCAAGAGAACAGAGCAGCGTGTTGGTGGACACCTTGGACGGCTATGGGTTGCTTCGGGTCACCCAGCTCCAAACAAACGGATGTAAATTCAGAAGACTCCA
Source organism: Rhagoletis pomonella (assembly GCF_013731165.1). Taxonomy (NCBI): domain Eukaryota; kingdom Metazoa; phylum Arthropoda; class Insecta; order Diptera; family Tephritidae; genus Rhagoletis; species Rhagoletis pomonella. The sequence continues at coordinate 70,610 of NW_023459052.1, read as the reverse complement.
AAAGTCAAAAGCGTCGAAGCGATGCAATATCAAAGCAGCTCCAAAAGGATAAGCAACTATATCGAGCTACCCATCGACTACTATTGCTAGGAGCTGGTGAGTCGGGAAAATCGACTATTGTAAAGCAAATGAGAATTTTGCATGTTGATGGATTTTCCGAGCAAGAAAAGAAGCAAAAGGTCGATGATATTAAGAAGAATATACGCGATGCAATCCTGGTAAGTAATAATAAATTTAGACTACTAGCGATTACTGTAACATATTCATAACATAATTTCATATATTTCTATGTATGTATGAATGTGTAAACGTGTGTGCATGTGCGAATATGTAGATATGCATATGTACACATACTTTATAGAATTCAATTGATTATTTGACTTTCTATTTTAGACAATTACTGGTGCCATGAGCACACTGAATCCACCTGTTTCTTTGGAAAAAAAGGAGAACGAGACAAGGGTTGAATACATTCAGGATTACGCTTCCAGTAAGAATATTAAATTAAATTATTGCTTAAATTAATAATTACATATGTATGTACGTTTATAGAACTTAATTACTTATGTGAAAATTTAAGCTTTAGACTTTCAAAAGTTATTCAAAAGAAGGTCATATTTTGAAGTAGTATTAAAAACACAAACAAAAGTTTTCATTTTTTAATTTAATGATTACATAGGAAACGTTTTAAATATTTACTCTCCACGTATTATGTATGTATAAATAAATAATTGTATGTATGTCATAGAATTAGGCTGATCTTAAAAAGTTATGCTAGAAACAACTTTTTTTTCAAATGGTTCCTTATTTTAGTAAAAATTAAAAAAATATTTACAATATACCTTTAGTCATACGTACATTAGGGCGGATTAATTTAATTTCGAAAAAAAGTGTATGGCATATTCCAATTCTATGATCGATTCTAAGCAAAAATGGTTAACAAAGTATATACAACAAATGACGTTTGACCCTCCCAATTTTTAAAAGAACAATCAGTGTATGTACCATAATATTTCCTGAACAAAATTAATTTTTCATTTACAAAATTTTGTGTTTTCTTCATAAACTGATTTCCTGATTTTTCTTTTGAAAATTGGGATGGTCAAACGTAAGTTTTGGTCTAAAGTGTGTTCGCCAACCTTGCTTAGAATTAATCGTATAATTTTAAATTAGAAATAATTCATATAATTTCTACGAAAACTTTGCTCCGAAGAAATTACTCCACCCTAGCGTACATATGTACTAACTTTTTACTAACTTCCTATAAAATTTCTTTCAGGTCCCGATTTTAATTATCCTCCGGAATTTTATGAGCATACAGAGGAATTATGGAAAGATCGAGGAGTATTGCAAACATTTGAAAGATCAAATGAATATCAACTGATTGACTGCGCAAAATAGTGAGTTCGCTTAGAATATTGATTGTTTAGTCTTAAACTGCAATAAATTTTCCAGCAAAAAAAGTATTTTTTTTAATTTCTTCATTATGGAAAATTCCTACCATTTTCGCATTTCCTGCCATTTTAACATTTGCAACTTGCCAAATATATCTAAATCCACATTTTTATTTTATATTTTCTCCTTCTTTCAAGTTTTTTGGATCGGGTAAGCATAATAAAGAAACCAGATTATACACCAAGCGAGCAGGATATTTTAAGATGCCGTGTCTTGACTTCTGGCATTTTCGAAACACGATTTCAAGTGGATAAAGTAAATTTCCAGTAAGTACCTGCATAAAAAACGATGTACATATGTATATACCTATGCATATGCATATTCATGCCCAACATAATCTACATATAACTTAACATGCATAAATATTAATTAATTTTGCAGCATGTTCGATGTTGGAGGCCAACGTGATGAACGGCGTAAATGGATTCAATGCTTCAATGATGTTACAGCTATAATTTTTGTAACTGCATGTTCAAGCTACAATATGGTATTGCGAGAAGATCCAACGCAAAATCGTCTCCGTGAATCATTGGACTTATTCAAAAGCATTTGGAATAACAGGTAATTAAAAGAAATGTTGCATTTGATAAAAAATGATGTTAAGTTAGGGCGTAATTTTACTATAAAAAATATAGTTATTTTTATGCATTCAAACGACTCCAAAGAAAATAAGAAATAAATACATGTTTGCAGTTTATTTTATATTTATATATGCTGCAGAAAAGTTTGGGGAAATCATATGTACATCTCATCAGCATATTTATTTGTATTGTATTTAGTATTTGCATATTAAATATTATGCGCAATATCCGCTTTTTTAATCTCGATTAATTTTAAACTATTCATATTTGCAGATGGTTACGCACAATTTCTGTAATTTTATTTTTAAATAAGCAAGATTTGTTAGCTGAAAAAATTAAAGCTGGAAAGAGTAAACTTTCGGAATACTTTTCCGAATTTAACAAGTATCAAACACCAAGTAAGTATAAGCAAATAAAAATGATTTATGTTTGTGCTTCAGTGGTTTGGGTAGATATTAATTGGGCGTGCAGTTAACATTTATTATTACTTAGACGTGATAACTCTCATTCGGTAATTAACTATAGATATTGAGGGCATTAAGTAACATTCATACAAAAAAAATCCGACGAATTGATAAGCTCCTCCTTTTTTGAAGTCGGTTAAAAATGTAAAGTTAGTCACCGAACGCGAGTTAGTTGTCTACTGTGAAAGCGGCCGATGTTTGATTTGTTAGATTATATTAGAAGCACTTGTAAATCAGCTGCCAAATAAGATTTAAAAAAAAACTGACAACTTATTTTGAGTTTACACTGACATATTCAAAGTCTATTCTAACGCCACACACACATATTCCGACGAATTGATAAGCTCCTCGGTTAAAATGAAGTTGGTTAAAAATGTAAAGTTAATCACCGAATGTGAGTTAGTTGTCTACTGTTGAAGCCGCCGATGTTTAATTTGTTAGATTATATTAGAAGCACTTGTAAATCAGCTGCCAAATAAGATTTTAAAACAAAAACTGACTTTATTTTGAGTTTACACTGACATATTCAAAGTCTATTCTAACGCCGCATTTCCAAAAAAAATGCATTTGCAAAACGCCTTGTGGAGACGAACTTGATGACAATTTTTTTTAATTTCCGTCTTTGTAAAAAAAAAAATGTTTGTCACTTTACGCTCAATGGAAATCCAGCTTAACATAGGTTCACATAAACCACTCAATTGCCGAAACAGGTACTTGGAAATACATAAAAGCTTTAAAAATAAAGCTATACTTAAGAAAAAGATTTTAGGTCCAAAATATTAAAAACTATCGTAAATTTTTATGATTAATCTTTTGCTCACCTTACATAATTTCAATTTTAACAAGTAACAACCATTTGCGGTAATTTCTGTTATTCCCTAAGGCGATTGGGCTTTCAAAAATATTAAAATATATAAAATAAAAATAAAAATAAAAAATAAAATAAAGGACAAAAATATTTTTGTGCCCTAAAAGGTAAAAAAAAAATCATAAAAAATGTTGTACCTTAGTTGGTTCGTGCTCTGGTTCGCGCTCAGGTTCGCATTTCCACGAAGGTCGATTTGACGCTGAATATATACATATTCCCTTACATACGAAATTCAACTGAAGTAACATTTCTCAAAAGTACATATCGATGGTACTCTGCAATAACGACACAATTCAAAATTCAAAGAAAAAAACTCTTACTACTGTTATATGGCTCATATCTCTAGCGATCACTGGTTTCGTTGTTACTCGCTTTTTACTATCAGTAACAAAAATGTCAAACAGCAAAATTACTCTCTGCGGTGAGAGTAAAAAGTGAGTAGCAGCCAAAAAGTACGCGAACAAAAAAAGCATTTTTTCAAACAGTGATCGCTTTACACCCAGCCAGCAAAAAATCCGAAAACGAAAAATAAGTCTATGATAACCGGATTTTTGTCCGTTTACCGATTCCATTTCCGGATACTTTAATGATCCCACTAAAGTGTGCGGCAGAAACGTATGTACAGCAAAGTACCGAAAATGGTGATGAAAAGGATAAGTTTTCGCCTGTTTTTTTCTGAAATTTGTCTGATTGAATTTTTCGTTCAAAACGCTTTCCTTCTGCACTTCACAGATACTTTTTCATGGTTCAAAAGATATAAAATAATAAATAATATAAAAAAAACTTTTTAATATACAACGCTTTTATAAATGGACTAAAAAGTAGAAAATAATATTTCTCAGTCCCATAGAATTTGTTTTGATAACTTTTGATTTTGAAATTTTAGCAAAAGTCATTATAAACAATCTATGAAATTGAAAATGAAAAACGTGGAGCGCATGCAATACAAAGCATTCGATTTAACTGACAATAGTCAAACTACATAACGTAGACCTAAAATTTCTACAGCGAAAGTAGAACTTTGAAATCGATTTTAAGCGGTCGTTATTCATATACCCACATAGATACATACATATATTACTTTTCATATCAATTCAAGCGTATTTTTTGGAGTACGGAATCATTTTTCCTGTAACTCCAATGTCCGACAATTTTTTTTCTATGGATGAAAATAATAACAGCGTCAGGAAAAAAACTTGCTAAAAATCAATGGGATTATTTAGCACTTTGCACTTTGTTATACTACAATTTAATGGGCTATAAAACTGCATACTTTGAATTTTTCTAAAAAAATCTTATTAGAAAGTTGCTAATTAGTATGCAAATTTATTGAATATTATTGAGTTTTGCAAATAGTTTAGAGATTTTATTTTTATGTTCCTTGCTGTGGTATGAACTATATTTTTATAACAAATTAGCGAAAAGAAATTAGAACAAAAAACTTTGCATACATTGAGAAAAATTCTCTGTGTCAATACTTTTGTACGGCACTGTATTTATATATGTACAAGCACTTCCAGGGTTTAAACTCTCCTCTCTACTTCGTCGTCAGTCGATGTCAGTATAATCGCAATATAACAATATTTAATAGATTAAAATTTTTAATTCTTATTATAATTTGACTTTATTTTGTGCTAAACTAAAAAATTACCATGTCAAATTCCCACTTGACACTGAAATGACAAAAATTGTATTTCTTTATGCGGAGTGGAAATCGGACATTGTATTATTTTTTTAATCGAAAGCCCGGAACAAAATGGAAATTTCAATAATTTATTTTCTTGTTTTAATTTACAGGTGATGCTATAACAGAATCTGGTGATGACCCAGAAGTGATCAGAGCAAAATATTTCATTCGAGATGAATTTTTGGTAAGTAAGAAATTTGAATACATACATATTTGGGAAAAATAACAGAAACGTCTTACTCTTTAATCACCCTTATTCCGGTTGTCGTAAGTCGTTCGTTGAAATGAGTCGTAGATAAAAACATTAACGACAGATTTTAACACGTTTTCACTACTTCTTCATTTCGAAAGGATAATAGGAATACACATTTTTAGTAGATTATGTCATCGGTTGCCTCATAACGGCAATGAAAATCTCAAATTTCGACGAACGACTGTCGTTCCGATAATCGGAATAGGGCCGATTGGCTCTGTAAATGATAAGAACTTTATAAATGCAAATTTGTCACAGGAAAAGTTAAAAGAGCCAATTTCTGTTCTCCTGTTCTCTAATAATGTGAAGTGAAAATATTTTTCACCACTTCACATAAAATTGCGATTCGTTTTTCGAATCAAGGCTCAATAAACAGTTGAAGTAATAAAACAGCTTTCCCACTTTAATATCGTGTCATTCGGCTATCTTATCCAACATTTTAAAGGCAAATTTTCAAATACACAAGATGGTTCAAATCAATATAAATATTTCTTCTCGCTCCTATTACTTCACCTAGTATAATTTCACTATGTTTTCGAATGAGAATCAAAGTTTTGTGTCTTTGAAAAAGAAGAGTTCGGCATTTTGTTCAAAGACATCATCTTGTCATAAAGAATATTGTTGCCTTAAACTCAAAAAGTATTTAATGATCGGGAATCGCTTAAAATGAAAAACAAAACTAAGTTTTTATTTTCACATCACCGTTTCATAGAACGAGACTTGCTACACTCTTTTCTATGCTACAAACCGCAGCTTTTTACCTGCACTAGTGTTTTTTTTTTTTACTTCAAAAATGGACAGATTGCCAATAAAAGTACAAATCGATTTCAGTTGTTAACTTCAAAGTGGTTTTCCTCGAAAACTTATTTTCGAACCGTCGATCCCTCTTAACTTTTCCTGTCACATATAGCAAATTTTATTTATATTTATGCAAAGTAAAAAAAGCTTGCAAAAAGTAAAAGCACACCATGTGCATGCATACATCCTCAAAATTAAAGGGTAGCTCGTTACTTGTTATTCCTCTACATACAATTTTGAATATGGGTGTTTCCATCGGAAAATCTACCGCGAAAAAAGTCATATATCTAACTTATTTATGGGCCAATTTGTCTGCTTTTTCAAATATATACTGGTGTTGCTAGGTGCGCCAGGGTCGAGATATATTGAAAAACCGTATGTAGTTGAAACATAATAAATCATTGATTTCCAAGAAAAGATTACCCTGAATTATCGCTGAAGTCAAAATATACAGTATATTCGACAAAATTCATGTTTTATTTGCGTTAAAAATTCATTTACAAGCAATATTAACAAAAATATATATATGGAAATTTGTGTCACGTCACTAACGTTTCACACTTGAGGTTGTAAAAGAAAATTAAAACAAGTTGCATTAATTCAAAAAACTCTAAAAACAACTGGCATTACTTCAAATCATACTTTCGCAGAGTTTTGCGATTTTGTAAGAGAAGGAAAAATCTACTTCCATTTTTGTCACGTAACGTCTCGCGTATATTTCAGGACCATGCGGTTCGATTGTTTTCATTTTTCGGTTAAACATAGAGCTAATTATGTGCTACACAAGGGTCCAAAAAAGTAAAAAAAAAACAAATGTTTTTCCTTGTTTGTATCTCATTTAAACGTACGACTGTCACGTATATGACGTATGGAAATACCCATATGCGACTTTGTATATGCTCACATACATACATACATTTTGGTTGCACTGAAAATTTCACGTCATCACACACAAAATTCAAAAATCCGTTGTAAGCCCAGATCAATCAAGCCCGGTACGGTACCGCTCACTACAATTTCGTAGAACAGATCGTCGTAGCCCGAACACAATGAAAACGACGAGCTGCGGACCACAGTTGTCAAATTATTTTAACACGTACTCTTATGTACATAGATAATTATTTGGCGACGACTGTGTTTGTGGCCAGATTATATCTATTATATCTATCTATTTTCCAGCGACAGATCAAACTCATGTCAAACTCACACAAATTCATGATTTCACACTGCCGCATTCAAAAAAATCATGTCGTCATCGACTTAGAGTTTAAATGATGAGGATAACAAATTGGAAGCTGTGGCCCGTAGCACGTCGTTTTCAATGTGTTTAGAACTTCAGCTTGCATTGCGAACGATTCTGTATATCCTTGTGGCCCACCGGGCCTGTTTGAGCAGGTTTTTCAAGTTTGTTTGTTAGGATTTTCCTTTTGATATTTAGTTTTTTAATTAATATGAGTACTTTGGTATTATGCACTACCTCCTTAATGCCAATGTTTTTAAAAACCTTGCTTGGAAGACTTTTATAGGCCTTATATAATAATTCATGGACATCTCGGTCATTGAAAATTCCATCGCCGTGAGAACAAGCTGCTACCATTAAACGGATTGGCCAGTGAATCAAGGTCTCGAAAATAGTGTGGCCAGAGAAAAAAGGTACAATTTGCTTCCTTATCCTTGTTGTTATAGGTCCTATGGCACAAATTGGAGCAAAATTTTGTACTCACAAAATTAATCTAATAATGCGGGTTTGTTGAGGAGATTGTTTCCTTTATAATTGTTTTCTTATGAATATTTCGCTATTTTCGCCGTTTGAAATATGAGCTCAGCTGTTCTAAAATACGAATTCGCGCTTCAGGCCGCTATACATACTATCCTCTCGATCTTAGAATACTTAATTTCAAAAATCATGAGCCCCACCTTTTTTCTTAAATTTTGGTGCAATATCACTACAATATGTAGTTAACCTGCCAAGGAGCCTTCTATCATTTTCGTGTGGCCTTTGGGGTTCGTTCCATTTCATTACGTTTTCATGCGATGATGCCTGTTAGTTTCAGCTGTCAACAATATTTGCAGGCCTTTTAATTTTATTCCTAACATATCGCCCGCAAAGTCTTCGATCCGAGAAGTGCTCAACTTTTTGATTTTCTTCAGTGCCGTTGAACGCTTAAAAAGTTGTTAAGCAAAATTTATTCTGATTCATGAAAACAAAGTATCCAAAGTATCCCTTCGTTTTCTCCATTTTCTTAACCCTTGAATGCCTGTTTATAAAATATCGAGCATAGACTCCGATAAATTTAGGCCTCCAAATTGATGCACTCATCAAGAAATCACTGCTCTAAAGCTCAACTTACCTTAGAATAATAATAGATAAGCATATCAGTTATTAGCGAAAGATAAACTCAAAAAGAAAACGGAATGGATATTTCATAATACAGCATTTACCTACTTTTTTCGTTGCAAATGTACGTTCCTGCCGCAAAATGGAGTGAAAGTGATAAAATGAAGCTTTTAAGAGCTTTCGAAGCTATTAAAAATATCTTGCAATATCTGTATACTAGCTATTGTAAAAAAATATTGTTTAAAATCGATTACATTTGGCGCCAATGCGATTTTTGTAAAGAGTGCTTTAAGACATGCTTCGAAATGAAGCCCCCGATACCCACAAGTCCAGATATAACCTCGGATCATGCAAGAAAATGTTCCTTTTCAAGTGTATCCGAGTATATGTAATACGTGATTTTAATGTCGGGGAAAAAGCAAACTAAATAGAGAAATGAAAGAGTCCTCGGCGATACAATAACCTATTGTTAGTGACAGCCGCCTTTCCAGACCATTACGCCAAGTGCTCTAATCTGCTCATACAATATGAAAGAAAATGACGTGAGAACCTAGCTCTTGCTAGCGCGAGGTTGCTGAAGGGCTATGCTCTGTGGGGCATTTCTCGAAAAAGTGACTGCTAAAAGGTACCAGCCAAATGGCTTTGAAAATCTCAAATCTGGAGGAAAATGCAAGCTCTGAAATCAAATGCGAATCAAACAAAAGATTCAAGTACGTATACTTATTATAACAGAGACCCAAAACAAGCCAAATTATTTGGATATACAAGCTAATCTTCCAACAATAATCGCAGAATTGCTTATTTATGATTTTCTTATTTTTTTCCTAAACTTTCTCATAATCTGCGCCACTTTTGTTTATCACCCAAATCCAAATCATTACCATAAATCATTCAAACCAACCAACAAATGCACCACATTCTAAAAAAAAAGAGAAAAAATAATAATATTCAAAATTAAAAATAAACTAAAAAAAATATTTGCTCCTTCGTTCTTCTGCCTCATTACAGCGTATTTCAACTGCTAGTGGCGATGGCAAACACTACTGTTATCCGCACTTTACATGTGCAGTTGATACGGAAAATATCAAAAGAGTGTTTAATGATTGTCGAGATATAATTCAAAGAATGCATCTTCGCCAATATGAGTTGTTATAGGTTTATTTTTAGTGTCAGTGGAAATAAAAATATGCAAATAAAAAACAAAATTCTTTAAGAACAATTAAATAAAAATACCATGTTTGATCAAAGACACATATTCATATTTTTATTCCTAAAAAAATAGGCGGGGAGGAAGCAGGTATTCTATATAAAAATATGTACGTATACATATGTACATTAGGGTGTCCCTTATTTCGAAAAGGGCTCGGATTCTCGTTCTTACCCCCTAGAAATGTGTGAATAGCCTATAAAATAAACTATACAAAGTTTTGGTTCAATCAAAAAATATTTAGAGGTGGCTCAAAGCGCTCAAAGTTTTATATGGCGAAAAAACAATTTTTTGTAGAAATGGTATAGAACCCATGAAAGTCAATATTTTCCAATCGCCAAACTCTTTCTCTTCAGGGCACTTCCACAAAAATAACCAATTATTTATTTAAAAGTTTATTAATATTAAAAATTTGTTATGGTTCCCCCAAAACCCCTAAAAATGCAATGAGGGGATCCATAAAAATTGTTAATACTAAACAAATTTTAAATAACCAATTGGGTGTTATTTTTTGAAGTCTCCTAAAGAGAGAGTTTGCCAATTAAAAAATATTGCTTTTCAAGGATTCTATACAATTTCTACGAAAAATAGTTTTTCCGCCATATAAAACAAATGGGAAACTTTGAGCGCTTTGAGCCACCTCTAAATCTTTTTTGATTGACCTAAAATTTGTATAGTTTAGTCTTTAGGCTATTCACACGTTTCTAGGGGGTAAGGCCGAGAATCCAAACACTTTTATTTTTCTCCATATAACTAAGGGCTATCCTAATGTACATACATACATATATGTATAGTATTTAAGTAGGTAAGTATGTATAAATAATACACAAAATTGTTATGTAGGAAATTCGTAAATATTTTATTGTTGGGAACTAAAGAAAATAATTAGGCAACACAAATACACAACTTTTTTATATAAATATAGTGTAATTCGTACCACAGTGTATACAGTGTGCCAATACTGACGTTTCTTTTTGTTCATATCCATATTTGGCAATTGTTTGTTTGCCAGTACTTCCCTGCAAAAACTTTTATTTTTTTGATAAGCGCTGGGTTGGCACACTGTATACATACTAGGGTGTTCGATTACTCGCCTTTTTTCCAAACCCGGTTTTCGAGGTTTTCGTAAAATTGCAATTTCTAAAAAAACGTGTGCCCTATTTTGAATTTAAGAATAAACCGGTGCCCTATTTTGAAATTAAGAGAAAAACCGGATAAACCGGCTTTATTTTACATAGTTTTCATGCAGTGAAAATACTTATGTTGGTATGAAGTCATGGAAAAAATTACTATAAAACTAACGTATGTGGAATGAAATACGAACTGATGTAGTAAAAAGAAACAGCTATACTATCGGATGCAACAAATATTACATACATAGATATTGTCGAAATTTGCAAGAAAAATTTTTATAGAAAAGATTCATGTCCATAACGATTGGCTTGCTTAAATTTTCGGGCATAGTGCGGAGGGCTTTTTTTTTTAAATACTATTTTGGGACTTTATTGTGCCAATTTGAGTTATTATTGTTTTTAGCCATTTCGACGACAAACAGTTCATAGTTATATCTGGAGTCGGTTTATGGGTCCCCAATGAAAAAATTTTCCCTATTCCGTTGTACAAAACTGAAATAAATGTGGTGCAAGCATATTTTGAGAAAGCGCTCAGAGCCGCTTCTAATTTTCATTTTCAGTGTTTAAAAAATTTTGTGCAAAGTGGTACTCGTAATGTTTTTTGGCTTACTTCGTACTTTATTGTCATTATATGCTGTGATTTTGCAGAGAGATCAAGCATTTTATGATTCTTGTTACAGTGTCATTTCGCTGCTATCTGAAACATGTTGTTTCGCACGCGTGGGTTTTCCTTCTACTGTTTCCTATTCTATAAAGCCGACATTTCCTTTGCTTTTTAGAATTTCACAGTAGATTTTGGTATAGTTAGTTTGGCTCCTGTGTTTACGAGAATCTTTTTAAAAGTCTGCTTAGAAATAGTCCACATTTCAGTCCGCATACGTTATTAACATTAAAGATAGCTTGTAATCAGAAAAAAACAAAATAAAATAAGTTCAAAGTATTTTTAAAATCAAAATTAAAAAAGTAAAAATCAGTGAAAAATTCACGTTTGGTCTTTTTTAAACTTTTTTAATACCCAACAATTTTATTTAGCTGGAGGTCGTTTTTAATGAAAAAAGTGTGTGGAAAACAACAATAATTTACACAAAGGTAGAATTATTATTTTTCTGAGTTATCGGATTTGAGTAGTGCTGTGGCGAAATAGCCGAGTGCTTAGATGTGCCTACTGCTATCCGGAAAGTCCATGTTCAATGGTTCTATAGATCTCTATATGTAGAGGTTTGTTTCCCTTAAACTGGAAAAAGCCTTGAAAACTTCGAAAAACTCAAAACTTTTATTCAGAGGTCAAGATTTGTGTGAAATTAAAAAAAAACGGTTTGTTCGATAAATAACTCCGGGGGTTAAAATCAAGATTTCAAAAAAAAAAAAAAGAGATATGCAAAAAACAGGTGGAAACCGAGTTGTAAAAACCGATTCAATCACCCTTATACATACACCTAAAGGGTACTAATTTAAAGGCGCAAACCCCTCGCATACTGGGCAAAGTGTGCAGTGTTAAACCCTGTCAAATTAAATGTCAAAATTTGTATGGAAACCCTTTTGCACAAATAGGGCAACTTTGCGCAGCAATTTTCATACAAATTTTCCAAATTTCTAATCAGATTTTTCAGAAAATTTTGATTATTCTAGAATATATCCTATTAAATTTTAGTAAAGTGCAAGTTAAAGTTTCTAAAAAAATCCGTTGATTTTTGATAATTTTATTTTGCTTATGGTGTCCCGCGTTTGTTTTTTTTCGGTCAAAGTTGGGCCTTTTGAAAACTAGACACATAATATAAAATTTACAAAAAAAAAGATAAAACACAGAGAAAGCTATGAATAAATAGAAGCCTTCTAGTAGCGCTTATTTCTGATTTTTTGAAGCGATAGACCTTCCATTTCCGATTTCTTATTACTTTTTTTCGTATGGAATAACCAGAGTTTCGATGATTTCGAAAATTTGTATGGAAATAAAATTACACAGTATAAATTTAGTTTAGCTCCAGATAAGTACCGACATACCTACTGCTGTTTTTATTCTTTCTTTATTTGACTGCCATTGCTTTGGAAATACCCCTTCTCGTCTGCCTTCGAATGGCATAACTATTGGAGGATCTTCTAACACAGATTCCAATTACACATTTTGCTAAGGGTATGGCCGAACTTATCTTTGTCTTTGCATTTTAATGTGGACACACACATATATGGAGGGTCCTTAAGTTTAGCGCCGCCTACGAATGGCAGATGGTATTTTGTGAGAACCTTTTTTAGAGCTGAAATGCTCTCACAGTTTTGCTATTGCCAGATGGATGGCGACCGCTGTTAGGAGAAAACTTGGATGTTGGTCGAGGCAGGAATCGAACTTGCAATCTACTGAGTGTTGGTATACACCTCTAAAACTATTCGGCCACAGCAGGCGACGCGGTAAAAATTAAAGGCTTAAGTAAGTAAAGAAAAATTAAACTAAAAAAAGTCGACGGGATGAATGGGGTTATATTTATGTACATCAATGTGCTTATGTCTGATTTTTCTGCGGAGGTTTTGCCCTGCAACGGTTTTTTAATAACTAAAACTTTATGTCCAATTTTGAAGTGTCCAAAATCAGTGCCCAGTTTTTGAATTAACAAAACGTATATACAAAATTATGTCCAGTTTTTAAATTACCACAAAATGTCTGCTGTTTTTGAGTTACCAAAAAATACCTAAAAATGTATGTCGTTTTTAAATTAATAGAAATTTTCGTACATATTTTCATTTTATAAGTTATGGGCCATTCCATTGTGACTAGTGGGACTTTTTACTCCACAATGTGATCAATTGTGAATTTTAACTATCATTTGAATAAATGTGACTGGTGGGACACTGAAAAGAACTCTATTTTACCCTTGTGCACTCAAAGATGAATTTTAGCCAAAACACTTAATTTTCACGAACGATGTATTTGTGTTGTAAAATATGAATTATACGCTTTCGTTTTCAATAAAAGTGAGGTTTATAAAAATTTTCATAGAAATATTAAAAAATAAATATTTAAGTAATTATGCATGAAAAAAAATTAAAACATATTTTGATTTTTATAATATTTTCCCACAGCTTATGACTACATTATTCAAAAAGAGTTTACTACTGAAATAGAGATAATTAGGGCATATTTAAATGTATGTCGTTTTCCTCTTTTCAATGGAATGGCCCATATCAAGCAGTTATATCCAACTTTAACTTTCAATATCAAAAATTTTCATAATGGTTCGGTTTTAGATTAAAAAAAAATTCGTACGCCCTGTTTTCTAATTACCAGAATTAACCGAAAAAATATTGCCTAGTTGGTAAATTACCAAAAATTATATTATAATGTTTTTTACATTACCAAAATTGAGGCCCCATTTTTAAATTGCGCATAACTTATGTCCATTATTAAAATTATTCATAATATAAGTCCAGATTTAAATTTCAAGCGCTTTACACTATAAAGACGAAAAGGGCTCATTTGATCCATTTTCAATTCTACTGCCAATCTATCTGTCGCCAGTTATCCTTCTAAATTGGTATTTCGTGACTTTTATTAAAATTGCATACAATTTAATTTGAAGGCATTTCTATTTCATGGATGTGTTTCAATTTTAAAATGAATTAACAGTTTTTAATTTACATTATAAGTTTTTTTGTTACTAAAATTAATTTTAAAGTAGTTGGGTCAAATGACCCCCGCCCGTCTTTCAAGGTACGTAGGTTTTTCAGTCTCTCTAGTGTTAAAGATCTTAATTTGATGAAAAGTAAAAAAAAAAACAGTACGAGTTATTATTTTTCTATTTTAGGTCACTTCCGTTCTTTTTGTGAAAAAAAAAATTAAAATTGTATGTTATTATATTTTTAAACCCTATCTGCTTACGCATATTGCCTACTATCTGCTTAAACTAGTTTTGTGGAAAAAGTTTCTCAACTTGTAATAGTAAATCAGTCAACCGCAAACGCTTATTACCACAAACTCCATAACAACAAACAGTAGTACAAATGTCAGCAAAGCGTTCTAAACCAAACAATGTTCAAAGTGCATTACAATTCGGCGTTTAAAAATGACCTCGAAATATCTAAATTTATATTTGCTTATATTTTTAACACTCTTACAATTGCTTATTGCCAATGAAGATGGGGATCAACAGGATTTAGATGGCATTCGTAATGAACGCACCTGTCGCCGTTGCCTTGGTAGACTCCAGCCCGCAGGTTTAATAAAACAATTGAAGACCTTGAGACTCAATAGACGTTGGGAAAATGAAAAAGAGTTTCGCAAGGGTATACGTTTTAAATACTACAGGTACGTACGTTTGGGTGCGGCTCCAATTGTCTTGAAACAGGTTTAACGAAATAAAATACAAAAATTTCAAATAAATAAATGTGTACATATGTATGTATGTAAGTGAAATAAAAATTAAGAATGAAAATTAAATTAGGAATGGTGAAAAGGTTTACGAAAGCGCAAGTGATGAAACCAGCGCCTTGGCTAAGTCTGGCTGTTCGCCGGATGAAAAAATTTGCCTTCATAATGCATGGTTGGCGTCAAAGTTGCGAAACCGAATGGGTGCTCACACTCATTGAACGTGAGTAAAATTTTTGTAGGTGTTAAACGCTGATGCAGCTTATGAAACTTATGAAATTATGGTATTTGGTGTGGTTGCTTTTGTTTTTTTTTTTTTGATTTAATTACAGGTCTGACATACCATCGCGGCGGTTGCATAGTGTGCATAGACTATGCATTTTTTGCGCAAGACTCTTATATGTGGTTGTACAGAAGTTTTCGCAGGATATCCAACGTAATTACAAAGCGCATGCTGCTGCTTATAAACGAAGGCTTCAATCCGGACAATGGTTACATGTTCGGTTTCAGTTTTGGCGGACAGCTAGCGTCGGCTGTCGGCAGAAGTCTGAGTAAGGACTACCTTTTCCGCAGCATAGATAGTAAGTATTTAATGGTATTGGTTTTTATCAAAGCGGTTTTTAATTTTTCACTGAATGTATGTTTGTAGCTTGTGATATGGCTGGTCCCGGTTTTGATGTTTTCACCCACATCGATCATCGTGACGCCGCCCGCCATGTACAATGTTTGCATTCGAGTCGCGACAAGGGTACACGCATTTATACCTGCCATCAGAATGTCCGTTTGGGTAGCTGCGGTCACTTCCAGCCGGCTGCCTCTAGTCAACCATATTACAGCAGTCATGGCTTATGTGTTCAAATATATATTAATGCATTCGATTATCCCTTCTATGCGATGCAATACGAGCCAACTTGGTGCGCCTCGAAACGTGCTGCCACAAATATACCCTATAAATACACCATTGGCTATAATGAGACACCAAATTCGTAAGTTGTGGTATTGTAATATTTACATATTCAAAGTTAGGTAATTCCAAGGCATATGAAACAGGGAGTAACATTAGAGCAAAATCAACATTAACGTGTAATTTGCTGTTGCTTCTGGTCCCTAACGTGTTAAAAAATATTCTACCTTTTTATTAGATCATGTAAATTAAAAAATAAAAAATAAATAAAAGTTGGTGCGACATTCTTTCTTGGTTAATTTGTTCACGTCCGAAGCATCGATTCATTCTTTACAAGGCCCAAAAATCAGCGTTCGTGTTGCAGAGTTAGGCGACAGTTCCAAAAGCTGGTTTTAGATCGCTTCTTTTTATGAAATAAATTTGGATAATTGAGAATTTGTATGAAAAAATTAATTTTAGAGACCAAATAATAAAAAATAATCGAATCATCTGCTCTACTGCTACTCCCTGTTGGTAAGGGAGTTTTAACCTACCGATTTTCAGAATGAAAATTGAAAGTTAACTGAGTCGGTAAGTTCATTCTTCATCGTGAAAATGACCTTTAAACTCGAAAAACTTGAAATCTTTTGAGTGTTTTTCAAAGAAGTTTTGACAGATCAATAAAAGTTTCAAAGGGTTTTCCAGTTTAAGACATCTCCATAATATATTATTTTGTATATTCGGAATTTTAAAATAAAATGGATAAATATATATAAATATAGATAGCGACTTAAATAATAGCGTATATTCTTGTTTTCGTAGGATTCGAAAATTGGAAATTTTTGTAGTGTTAAAAAAATTTTAGAAAAATTCAAAATTTTCGATTCGAATATATTCCCCAATATATCGATTACGTTTTCGATAAATATGTCGTAAATATTGATATCGACGTACATATTTTAGCGAAAACGATAAGAGGTGATTTATTTTAAATTCGTAATTCTGTATGGATTTTTTTTAAGTTCCCCGTTTTCAACAATTAATTTACTTGTATGTATTTATTTATCTCCTTAGCAACATACGCGGGGAAATTTTCGTGCCAACTAGTCTACATTTTCCTTATAACTTTTCTGAAAAAGAAATGCTAATGTTGGGATTCTTCGATGAGAATGTGGAAATCTCAAGCGGAAATTATGACCAAACGGTTGAAACCTAATGAAAAATTTAGCTAAATAATTGGATTACAAAACAACGGAGTTGAAAATAATAATACATACTTATATGATATAAAGAAGCCTTAGGTTAAAAGATCGTATTAATGTAATGCAATATAAATAGTAGAAAGTGAATAATAAAATACCAAAAAGAAACTAAACATTAAATATTTTTAAGGTTTTTTGCACGTAAGTTCACACTTGAAAGAGTATTGAAATTCACAATTTATTAAGTTTTTTATTTTTATTTCAAATACGGGTAATTAAAAAATAATAATTTCATACAAAAATGTAATAACATTTTTTATTTTTATAAAAGCTAACTTCAAAAATTTCAACTTCCTCTCAAATCAAAGAAGGTCCAAGCTAAGGGCTATTCGGAAAAACAAAGCATCAGTCTCTTATTTTCTAAACTATAATTGATAGAAATGTGCAATATGCGCAAACGCGGCTAGATGCCGAATTGGAACTTAGTTGCGCAAATTGGACTTTTCTAGCAATTAACGTTTGGATGCTTTGGTTTGCTGCATTTCCGAATAGTGGGCCAACTTTCGACAAGATTTCTTGCTGATAGCTCTTCAGTTCACTGAAACTTTAGTTTTAGGCTATATTTCGATTTTAATAATCGTACGCACAGATTGTATTTTTATTGAAGAGTAATTTGATTCAAGTTTTTAGCTTTAAAATTCCGAAAAGTTAATGAAAATATTCCCAGTAGAACGGCAGCTTTAAATATTTAAAACCGATAAACTGCAAATAAGCGTTCGGAAATGCATCATCAAAAAAGTTATTTCCGATTGCAGTAAAAACGTTCGGAAATGCATCATCAAAAAAAAAAAATTGAGCAACGAATGACGAAAAATATTAATCAAGTGCACCCTGTGGCTACGCTGGAGTAGCACAGACCGCAACCATTTCTCTAAAAGACACATGTTGACGATTCCGAGCCAACATGTTGTCAACGTCATTTTGTTAACATGTTGACGACTTAGAGCTAGCAACATGTGCCCAGCGCTGTGGTTGTAGTCTCTGCTATCGTAAGAAAATCGGTACATATGCAATGCGAAAATATTGAATTCGCTGCACCAAAAACTTGCTTTAAATATTTATAATTGTGGTTCTAAGGGAAATATTTTCATGAAATCTTCTGCATTTGAAAGCTTCACGCTTGTAGAATCATATCGAATTGAATGCGGAAAAAATTTAAAATTTTTTTATGTTTTGAGCTTCGTTAGCAACTCGTAATATTTTCTTATACATACATACTAGTGCAATTATTTGCGACATACATTGGTACTCATTTGAAATCATTTTACTGGCTGTGCAAGATTGTAAAATTATAAATTTCTCGATTTGCAATAAACAGGTAAATCATCGTATAGAGGTTTCATAAAAATACATATTTAAATTTTCTACACGATTAATAAAAATCATCATCAAATTCAGCGGGATTCGATTTTTGATTCTTGACTTGATCTTGATTGCGGTACATGTAGGCAACTTGTTGTGCAGATGTTGCATCCTCCGCTGATTTATCCTCACGCATGCGTATGAAACGTGGAAACCGCAGTGATATGCCCTTTTCTGGATCAATAATACCAATTCCAGCCTTGTGTACGGGACTCAATGAAAGATCTGCACATTTTACCTCCCAAACCTGCACAGCCTCGAACCAAGTATCAGGCGCTAGGGTGGGATCAAAACGATAATAAGATTTTGGTGCCGGTATCGTGTGCTCCTTAAAGAATTTGGCATGTGCATTTAAATCATCATCATTCAGTCCTTAAAGATGAAAGATTTATGTTGTTTTATGTTACTACCACATACCGCATTAAAAGACATAGCCCAATTTACACTTACCTGTGCCTATTTTGCAAATACTTTGATACTCCTCATTTTCATCATCGTAACAGGCGAGCAAGAAGCCGCCATACACACCAGTTCGTTTGCCCTTGCCAATGTAACCGCCGATAACAACGAGGTCTAGCGAGTCTCCAACGCCAGTCAAATAATCCTTTTTCAATTTCAACCATTTGTGTGAACGTTTAGCAATTTCGTAAGATGCGTCATTATCTAGCGACTTGATCATCAGGCCTTCACAATTTCCTAAAATCGAAGCATTTACATATATATCGAAATTAAATTAAAATTAAAAAATCTACATTATAATATCAATTACATTTTTCAACCAACCTTTAATGGAGTTCTCCAAAAAGCCTTGTATATCGTCCGGATCATTTGTGTCGCATGAAGTTGGAAATTGAAATTCTCCTTCAACTTCGTTAAAGTTTTCTCTTAGCAATTGCCTTCGTTCAGCGAAGTTTTTTTTGAGTCAACGCCTCGCCATTCAAATACAGTAAATCGAAAGCATAAACGCAGACTTGCACTTTGATCTCTTCTAAATCGACATTTTTTCGCTTCCGTGTGCTTAGTACTTGGAAAGGCAGAATTTGTTTGTGTTCAATATCCCATGCAACAATTTCACTATCAACTATATATGATTCAACACTGTCCTTTTTGAATTCATCTATGCGCCGTATTACGTCGGGATATTTGGTTGTATTATTTTCCTGATTACGAGAGTATATATTAACGTTGCCATCTTTGTCACGATGAATTTGCGCCCGTTCTCCATCATACTTCCATTCGCATGTAATGTTGCCTTTTAAGCGATCCATCACCTCGGATACACCCCTTGTTGGGTGCGCTAACATTGGCTTCAATGGAACACCTGGCTCCATTGAACAATACTTGAGCAGATCATCGATACCATGAGTGAGTAGTGTCGATACGATATTGTCGAAATTTGGACATTGGCTGTAAAAATTATTATTATTTTTTTAAATTTGTTGTTCTACTATAAACATTCTCTCTCTCTTA
This sequence comes from Rhagoletis pomonella, assembly GCF_013731165.1. Classification (NCBI taxonomy): domain Eukaryota; kingdom Metazoa; phylum Arthropoda; class Insecta; order Diptera; family Tephritidae; genus Rhagoletis; species Rhagoletis pomonella. Next base: position 50,495 of record NW_023459052.1, on the reverse strand, counting down.
CCAATAAGCCGTTTTTTAGCAGAAGAGTAATATCATCGATATCCTTCTTTATATCAGCTTCAGATTGTTTCGCCTTCTTTGGACATTTCTCATCGTACGCTCGACTGTTGACTAAAGCTGTTGCCAAAGCTTGAAACAAACTTTTCTCTGCAATTCCTATACGCATCTTGCCAATCAGTGATCTTATAATAAATCGCGCTTCTGAATATCGTGATGCCACAAAGAGATCATGTATAATTGGTGATTTGGCTTTGCCGGAACTTTTCGCAATTGTTCTCAATTTCTGATAGACAGTTTGTACTGTTAGAGGTTTTGGCGTGAACATCATTCGCTGTGAAACTCTGGAGCGCTCGGCAACAATACCAAGATCGCCAATTTCCTGCGTTTGAGCTTTAATAAACTTTAGTTCACGCCCAGTAGATACGGCTATAACCTTCATCAATGTAGTCTCTGCCACTCCAAGCTCAACACCTGCAAATGTGAGGAAAGAATTTTTCTCTTTTTATATGCTTCTAAATACTCGCACCTTTTTCCTTATTGAAATTTGCAGTTTCAGTTAAAATAAACATACCTTCATAAGCCGGTGCCAGTTGGTTGATACTTAAATAAATACAGTACAGTAAATCATCTGTGTTCAATAATAACACTGAACATAAGAAATTTGCGAGTATCTCTACCATCTTATAACGTCCTTTAGTGTCTTCAATTAGTTCAAAAGTTCTGGCCAAAGCCAAATAAGGTGTGCTGTTTTGGAAAGTATAGTAAATAATACAAATAATAAATTTAAATGCCAATTTTCTCACTTTTTGTTTCCATTCCAATACGCGTCCTTTATAGGATGATATCTCGTTGCTCCTGGATTATATTCGGCACCACATTGGTTTGACTCAACCGAAAGTTTCTTTACACTCAAAGCTTCATTTTTGTTAAGGCTTTCTGCACTACCTTTAGCTGCTGTTGTAGGTTTTTCGTCTACCAATTTGGCAGCCTCACTAGTCACATCCTTTTTGATCTCAGCGGTTTCCTTTTTCAATGGAATTTGCTCAAGTTTATTTTTGGGAGATTCTTTAGAAGCCTTTGGTGATTTTTTCTTCGTTTCACTACTTTTACCATTAATCTGTATACTTTTCTTGGTTTCCGTTTTGGGAGACACCGCAGATTGTTTTAGAACCTTTTGCTCTGGCTCGCCATTCTTTTCACTCGATTGTGGACTTTCCTGTCTTGAATAGGATATCAATTATTGCTCAAAAAAGTTTAGCGCGTTTTTGTATAAACTACCTGCAGCGCTTTGCGCTCGACGCCTCTTCAATTTTTGCACTCGCAGCTGGCTTAAAGAATGACCTAAAAACAAATGTATTTTGGATATTAACACGTACGAAAGGATTCCTTAATGTTTTGGAAACTAACGTTATAGATTTTTGTGCCATATTTACGCTTTTTTCTAGTTTTGTTTTTTTTGCTTGTAGTGAAACTAGTTGCAAATATGCAAGCGCCAAAAGTCAATACAGGGTGTGCTGTATTAATAATTAAATGCAGATGTGCCAGATTAATAGGGTTGATTTTTTGTAATATATTTTGCCATTGACAAAGTGCAGAAATATCTGAAAGTTAAATATTATAGGAAAATGTTTGTAAACTATTAACGCTGCATTTCTTTATTCATTCTAAACGTTTGGAATACATTTTTTTGTTTACTTATACTTTAGAACGTTCCTGATGATATGTTCACGTATATTTCATACGCATTCTGTTTATTCCGGCTGTGAAATGGGATTATCCGGAATGTATGAAGAAACGCAGCCTAAATAAAAAACTAAGCCAGCTTAAAATTCTTTAACGGGCTTAGTTTCTTATTTTGGTGTTGGAATTGCCCTGTATTTTTTAAATTTATCCATATCAGGCTTTTATATTGGATACGGCAACACTATAAAACAGCATGGTCGGATAAAAAACGCAATGTTTACGTGATTGCAACAACATTTTGACTAGATTCCTTAAATTAGTTACTTGCCAGGTAATAAGTAATAATTTACATATAATGCGCCCCAAAAACAAACCTAAAGCAAAGGTGCGAAATGCGAATTTGAGCAAGGCACATAAGAATCTTAAATTCAAACGGAAAGCAAAGGAGATGATGGAGCAGCACCGGAAACAAGCACTTTTAGAAAAGTCCTACAGAGAAAAGGAGGAAACTAAACTTGACGATACCGAGGGTAAAATTTTGGAATTTATAAGAGAAGAGTATAAGGACGACAATGAGGAAGAAAATATTTTTGGTGAGCTTATGGATACACTATCTACGAATGGTAAGCATATAAAAAACAGTAAAACTAAATATGGTTAAATTTTATCCAATTTAAGTAGATAATAGATATGTACGGGCCGATGATTTGAGTGATGAGGTTTCAGATGAGAAATCGTTAGTCACCGATGAAAAGCATAAAATCAAAGAGGACATAGTAGAAGAAAGTACAGAAGTTGAAGAATTGGAACCGGTGAAGTTGGATGATACATTTGCGCTGCATTTTGATTTCGACTTGCCGCTCGAAAAGGTTGATAATTTATGGTCTCAACAGGCCCTTATTAAGAAACCCATTTTTACATGGCCTCAGTTAGGCATATTGAGGACACAAATACCGCAGCTTGAATGTCAAGATGAAGCAACAAATTCACTCGATTGGAACAGCAGTATCAAACGACTGAATGCTGATAATTTGCAAACAATGGGTGTCAGAGCAACGATACTAGATAATATATCAAAGGAAATCACACCCCTTCAACTAGAAGTTTTTCAAATTCTTAATAATTACCGAGATTTCTGTTACCCCAGCGTATCCAAAGACAAAGTAAATGAATTACGATTTTGTTACACCGCACACGTACTGAATCACATGTTAAAAACACGCAACCTCATTTTGAAACATAATATGAAATTAACGTCTACGCCAAATATGATCACAATACCGGATAGCTATCGAGATCAAGGATTAGCGCGACCCAAAGTGCTCATTATATTACCTTTCCGAAAGTGCGCATATCAAACGGTGACAAATATGGGGCGGCTATTGTATGGTAAAAATATGGGTAGGTAAATGTATAAATTTAAGTTTTTGCTTTAAATTTATGAACAAATGGATAAAATTTCACAACTAAAAATTTAATGATTTTTTTTTTTTTTATAGATGGAAAAGTAATGAATTACCCCCGTTTTACCGAGGAATATACCGGCGACAGCCTAAGTTTTCCTAAAACCAAACCCAAATCGGATGATTATGTCGAAACTTTTAAAGGCAATATTGATGATAATTTTAAGATTGGCATTTCTATAACTAAGAAAAGCTTGAAACTTTATACGGATTTTAATGCGTCAGATATAATTTTGGCTTCGCCGTTGGGTTTACGGTTGGGAATGGCTTCAAACAACAATGAAGCGGGTGCCTTTGATTTTCTGAACTCCATCGAAATCCTAATATTGGATAAAACCGAGATGTTCCTAGCGCAGAATTGGGAAAACCTACTACATGTAATAGATCACTTGCATTTGCAGCCACAATCTTTAAGTAGCGTAAATTTGCAACGCGTTCGTCCATGGTGTTTGAATGGTTTGTGCCGCTTTTACCGACAAACTATTGTACTTTCATCACATGAGCTACCCGAGATACGTTCACTATTCTCCAATAAGTGCTTCAATTACAGTGGCAAAGTTTCTGTATCGAATCCAATTCTTCAGGGCGACATTAACAACGTGTTCGTCACAACACCACAAATATTTCACTTAATGGACACCACAAGTTTGGATTCTGTCTTCGATGCACGTTTCCGATATTTTGTCAAAGAAATTCTGCCACGCTATCGAAAGCCGTCGTTCGCCCATTGTATGATATATGTGCCCAGTTACTTTGACTACGTACGCTTGCGTAACTATTTGAAAGCAGAATCAATCAATTTTGCACAAATTTGCGAATATACCAAGAGAGAAAAAGTGGCGCGGGCACGTGATATGTTCTACCACAGTGGTGTGCACTTTTTGCTTTATTCAGAGCGATATCACTTCTATCAGCGTACAAGAATAAAGGGCATTCGGCATTTGATTATGTATCAGCCACCAATGTGGCCGCAATTGTATTCCGAGATGGTTAATATGATGAATGATAGTAATCAGAATGCGGCCGATGGATTAGACGATTCGATGAGCATAACTGTGCTATATACGAAATATGACATAATACAGCTAAATGCGATTCTTGGAACTGAATCGGCCGCAGAGATGCAAAATTCAAATAAAACTATACATAGTTTCACAATTAAGTAGTAACTGATCTTGATTAAATACATCTGTATGTTTAAGTTAGATTTTGTAAATATAAAAAATTTAAAAAAGTGAACTAGACCATTATTTTTTTTTGCATTCCCGTAATACGTGTATTTTCAATAGCAGAATTTCAATGATTTAAATATTTTCTACTGTCAAGTATGTATTTTCAATGTAATCTTTGACAATACCGCCAGCACTCTCAGCATTATTTTGACCGTTGAATACGTTATGTTTTACCATCACCACGCTTATGCTCGATAGTTCATGAAGGAAGAGCTGAAATTAAAATTTTTGATTTATTTTATTTACTGCACATTCGTCATTTCTGACTCACCCGCCGAACATAGGTTTAGGGGCATTTGGTGGAGGATTTGTAGTTTGTGCCAAGTTGCCAAAAGATAAGCCTGTGTCTGTGGAGCCCAAAGCTTCAAATATATTGCTACTCTGTGCTGTTGGCGCACCAAATGAGCTAGAAGGTGGTGTGGCAAATGTTCCGAATCCTTTGGGGCTGCCAAAAGTAGGCGCACCCCCAAAGCTAGGCTGAGCGCCGAACGCAGGCGGGCTGCCAAAGGAGGGCGCGGCACCGAATACATTACGCGGAAAGGCACCTCCTTGCGGCTGCTGTGTGGGTGAACCAAAACCAGTGCTTGACACTGATGACCCGCCCTGTGAGAATGAACTAAACGGTGATGTGGCTACTGCACCAAAACCACTTGTTGGTGAGCCAAAAATGTTTGATTGTTGCGAGTCGGGTGCTACAGCTGCAGCACCACCGAAAATAGACCCTCCCGTTGCGGCGGTACTTTTAGCAGCACTACCGAAAGCCGAGCCAACAAAACTAAATCCTGAAGCGGTGGATGTAGATTCCGGTTTGCTGGCTGCCGCAGCAAAGATGCTACCGCTCGATTGACCCAAAGAGTTTTGCCCGAATATCGAGCCACTGCTTGCGGCCGTGCCAACTGATGTTGGTGAACCAAAAACGTTGACATTCTCCGGACTCTTTGCAGCGCCACTACCAAATATAGATCCTCCAGTATTTTCTGCACTCTTAGCAGCTGCATTGCCAAATATCGATCCCGCACTAGCTTCAGCTGGCTTGGCAGGGATGTTACCGAAAATCGATGCGGATGTGTTATCACCACTATTAACGGCGCTGTTGCCAAATATTGAACCCGAGGAAGTATTTGCACTAGAGGGGTTGGTAGGCATGGTAGCAGCAGCTGTAGCGCCAAATATGCCAGCCGTGGTAGCACCAAAACCGCTTCCAGCGTTACCAAAAATACTACCACCACTTGCTGGCGCTTGACCACCCAAAGGCAAACCTCCGAACGCCGATGCATTGCCTGCTGGTTGAGTGACATTTTCAATTTTAGATGCAGTGCTTACGGAACTTGCAGCAGGCGTTGATTGTCCTAAAGAGCCAAATAAAGAATCGCCCGTTGCTTTTGTAGCGGCAATCGCAGAAAAGAATGCACCCGTAGCTGCGCCTATTGCTGCTGAAGAAACAGGTGTGGGTGTGGCAATTGTGGTTGCTGCGGCTGATGAAGTAGTGGCAGGTATCGGTGCTGAAGTGGTAGCAACTGATGGGACAGTTGCTGCAGCTGTTGTGGTCGTAAAAGCAGTAACTATTGTTGTTGTGGCAGGAACTGTTGGCGCATTTGCTATTGCAGGTGTAGTGCTTAAGCCGGTAGAAGAAGTCGGAGTGCTTGTAGTTGTAGGTTTTTCAAATGTGTGCAATTGCTTGAACACGGTTGAGTTGCTAAAGGAGAACGCGGAAGCGCCTGTACCGCTAATAGAGCTCGCCACTGGCGCAGATACATTAGGTGCTGTGCCGAAGCCAATGCCAGTAACACCACCAACACCAAAAGTAGAGACATTTGTGCTGTTGGCGTTGAATGGTGGGAATAATGACGTTTCTGTTGTTGCTACGCTTTTGCCAAATATTGATGGCGTAGACGTTACAGTTGTCGATGATGTTGTATCAGTAACTTTAGGCAGTGACAACGACGTTGTGGAGTCGGGCATAGGTTGAAAAGCGCCTTGGGGATTATTCTCACTATTTGAGCTAAAGGAAAACACAGTGCCCTCTTTTGGCTTCACCGCTTCTGTGTGTATGGGAAAAAGAAAAATAAACACTTTAAAGATATATTTGAGATACACTTACCCTTTGCAGTGGGCTTGCAGATATTTAAAGGTTTCAAAATCATTTCCTCATTATCGCTCGCTGTAGCAACCTGTCCCGATTTAGTGACATCCTTTGCTGGAACAGCAGCTTCAGACGTACTTTTCGTTGGCATAGCTTCACTTTTTCCTAAACTGGGAGTACTAAGATCGAAACAGTTTTTAAATAAAAGGTAAAAAAATATTTTGCATCACATGCACTATTGTCAATAAATTTGTACATACCTTGTTGCACCTGAAAACGTATGTACTGAACTAGCAAAGGATTGATTCTCATTCTGTTTATTGAAAAGGGTAGATTGAACAGTTGTTGTGCCAAATATATTTGCGGTTGCAGCGGGTAAACTCGTAGCGGGTGGCACATTCGATTGGGTTTGCGTTGCTCCAATTTTTAAATCGGTTAGAGCACTAAAAGTGTTGCCAAAACTAAACGATTTCGATGTGCTGTTCATTTGGTTGGCGGTATTTGAATCAACCGTTTTACTTGGATTGATAAATGTTGTATTTGCATTGGTATTCGCGGTCGACTCTTGTCCGAACCCGGTAAATCCTTTTGATCCAATGTTAAATGTGCTCATCGGCGGTTTGTTGGCATCAACTGCATCGCTTTTTGATATGAACGAAAAGTTAGGTCCTGCAGGAGTGGATTTTTCACTCATGCTAGATTCGTTAGTCTTGCTCTCAACAGCATCGGATTTGAAAGTGTTGACATTCCCGATGAATTTCGATAGTTCAGGCATCTTTTCACCCTTGGCTGACTCAGTTTTTGAAAACATATTGCTGCTGGTAAAATTAAGCGTCGAAAATGGCGCATTGTTTTTTTGCACAGACTGCGTTGAATTAGCATCTTTTGCTTGTGTAAATGTTGCTGCAGAAGTCTGTGAATTGCCAAAAAGTCCGATTGTTGAAGGTGTTTTCGTAAGCTGGAACTGTGGCTCATGTGGTTGCTTGGGTTGTGTCGATTTAAATGTAGTTACAGCCTTCTCTTTTTCCTGGGCCTCACTCGCTTTTTCAATTGCTTTAATAACTTTGGCTTCCTTCTCTTTGGACTCTTTTCTCTTAATTAGCTGTTTCGTTTCCAAAATAACCTCAGATGTTAGTTGAACACGATTTGGGCGTTGAGGTTTGATTATTGTTGTCTTTACTTGTTGATTTGTAAAATTACGTAGAGCGTTTAATTTGCTCTCGGATAATTTATTAGTCTTTACATCTGTGATATTGTGCATACTCATCGAAAGTATAGAATCTGCTAAGGACGCGATACCGCTAAATGGATTGGCGAGGCGGTGGACAAATAAAAATTGTTTTTACGAGAAGTATAAAATAATTTTACTTAAAAAAATTGTCATGTATTATTGTTTTTTTTTTGTTTTTTGATTTAGAGAACCCCGGATTATTTTTTTTTTAATGCAAAGGGTGATCGATGAAACTAGTAGCGACTACTAGGATTGAAAGCAGAGATTGTAATAGTTGTATTTTTTATAATAAACTACCGACTACAAGACTTTTAAGTAATTAAAACAAAAAAATTGTAGGTCTAACTCAGTAATAATTAAAATTTTAGATAATGCATACAAATGTTTGGGAAAAAAAGGTAATTCAAAGCTTGGCTTGCTTTCGAAAATTAGATATTTTAAATTTTTTGTGTGTTTTAAAATAATATTTTTAACTACGTTAATCAGACATACGAAAAAGCATAAATTCAACTTACGCATCTGATTTCATCTCCAGCGTATTCAATGTACTTTTGCTCACCCTGCCACTGCCCAAGTTTTTTTGCTTGATAGTCGATTTTATATAATGCAATTTCGTCTGCTGCTGTGTTATTAAGTTTTTCAATTTAGTCATTTGTTGATAGATGCCATCTAGGCATGGTATGCGCATTTGAGACTTGGAATTGCGTCGCACCAAGTCCTGATAATAAGTCCACTGTATGTCCATTTGTTCTTCAAGGCGTTTCATTATACCTTGATTAATGGCAAGATAGCCTTGTAGACTCTTCAATTGACGTTGACTTACGCAGTCATATAATGATAAATATTTAAAACCAGCTTCACTGCAGATATGTATATTACAGACGTATTTGTAAGTTTGGTTAAAACTATACTGGGAAACTTACTCTGGATTTTTATACATTTCCAATTTAGTACGACACTCGTTTAGCATTTCATATGATTCCGTTAGTGAATGTCGAAGATCTTGAACATCCATCACAAAGTCACGTTCATTTGCTTGTTCAATGATTTCTTGTAGATTTATTAGACGTTTACTATAACTCTTCATAACACTTGGATCTTCATTCTTACGAAAATAGAAGAAATGAAAATAGATAAGTAAAAACTCGGCTTTGAAATAATAAAAGAAATCTACTCACTAGTGCGAGTTTTGACTTTTGACCAAGTTGCGTTATTTCTTTTTCAAAAGCCATCATTTGCATTACTATCATTTGTTGTATTACACTATTCGTTTCGTTTAAATTCAACATTTGTGCTTTTGATTTTCCAGCTGTGTCGATTTGAACTGAATTCTGTTGAGACAGCTGCTGTGCTTGAATTGGTGGTGGCGCAAACTCTGGCGAGACAGTATATAGAGGCTTGAAAATTTCTGCTGGTTGTGTAGTTTTTATTTGCGCATTGTTAGCAATGGGTGCAGTTTGCACCAATGGTTTGTCTATTTTAATATAAATATTACATCATTTCAATTACATACTTATATACATTGCTGATTACATTACTTACTTAACAAATTAGATTGCGATTCATTATTAGTAGTGGCCACTCCGATTTTAACACCTTGACTCTTTTGGTCCCAACCACCCGAAAATAAATTCTGGTTTCCTGGCGCGCCAAAAGCAAATGTATTTTGATTGCTGAAATTGTTTTGCGTTGAAACGCTAAACGCTTGTGTTGGAGTAGGTGGTGGTGGATCAATTGATGGTAATTCTAAATCTTGACGTTCATTCTATAATGTAAGTTGAAAAATAATTTACATTTACCACTCTCGAAACTTAAACTTACTTCTACTTTCTTAGAAACCTTAACCCTCATTAAACTTTCATCTAAAGTACTAAATTTTGCCATTGCATAATTAATTGGTGCCGGTGGCGAACAAATATTAGTAGCGTTAGCTGTCAAATTCAAAAAGTTAAAACACAACAGATGACCGTGTGTTGTAAGCACGTGGATAACGGGCATGGTTTGTAATTTTTGCTCTCCCACTGTTAACTGATGATTCGGGGATGTATCCAATGTTAACCCAATGGGATATGTCTCATCGCTGTCCTCAGTAAGTGGCATTTCAATGCGTGCTTCATCTAGTAGCATATAATGCACCCATTGTGGCTGCTCTGTGTTTTCTTTGGTGCCCAAGAGCCCTATTTCAACTCCATTTGCGGAAGTTACCAATAACAAATTCCACTGCGCAATATGCAAGAAATTAACTTGTTGTCTCCTTGGTTCAGACCCACTATAGCACACATCATTGTAATTTATATAGACAGGCGTTCCACCTTTCGGCGCATTCACAATGTACATATTCGGCATTGCTTCCTCCCCTTGTTGTAAGAAACTTACAACAAACTGAAAGGTGGATAACCAGTGCAATGCAATGGTATCGAAAGGACCAGGATGTACACCTGGTGGGCACACTATACTTTTTACTGGTGTGAGGTCGGGTTTGAACTGTTGCAACTTTCCATTGGGATGACCGAGAACGATTTGCTTTCCCTTCGGCGACCAGCAACCGCATTGTATTTGTTGATTTGTAATTGATCGCATCTCAATTGCGCCACCATCTTTAAGTGTGTAAAGAGCGAAATTACCATTACTAAGGACTACGCCAACCACTGACGGGAGCACTGGGTTCCATAGCAAATGCAAAGCGTATACATTCTGATCGGGTAAACGTATGCTGTACAAAGTTTTAATATCCTGAAATGTATGAGCGTAAATTTATGAAGATCGTATCATTGAATATGAATAATTTGGCCTTACAGAAGCAGCAAATGACGGAACATGAAATATATCCAAAACCCCATAACCTTGTAGAGTATAATTTACTGCCAACATCGATCCATCTGCACTGCATGCCAGCGTATTGGGTGCATTAGGTAATTTAGTAGTTCGCAGGTGTACAGGTAGACCCTTTGATTTAGCATATATGACGTCGGGTAGAATGAACGCTAAGAAACGAAAAAATAT
>NW_023459052.1:0-34800 GCF_013731165.1 Rhagoletis pomonella | reverse complement strand
CTGCCGAGATAGGTTGATCTTCCACTCAGCAGTCGATATGTAATACTTCTATATTGGTAGAAAGCTAACTTCTCAATATGTAATCATTCCTAAATCAAAGCGCGATAGTCTGGTACCGTTTTTGTGTTTGTAAGAAGAAATTGAAAATATTTGAGATTTTCGAAACCAAATAATTTGAAAAAAAAATCAAATCAGCTGCTCTACTGATACTATCTGTTCAATGTGTATAAATATGTTGACAAAATTTGTAGTCAAAATATAACATATAACACAACATAACATATAGCAATAATAAGCCATAAAAAAACTTTAGCGCCCCACTGAATTAAATCGGACACGAGAGCGGTAAAACTAGTAACTACTTGCAAGGCTAGCGTTTTCGTACTTTTTTGGATAGTTCTCTCGTTGAGAGCGATTCTTGGAAATTCTGTTACTGCAAGTTACTGGAGATATTTTTACTCGAACAGAGCTAAAATAAGATACTCATATCCAGCGTTGACACCTTGCTACGATCGTAGAAATTTGCTACGATTTTTTTTTTTCAATTTCAAAATTTTATACCCCACTTCGCTTTATCCTATTTTTACTAGGCTTTTAATATTCATTATGGGCAGAAACTATTTGTAAAGCACTTAGGGTCTTCACACAGAGCTTGGTACTCGGTAACTCGGTGTTCTGTAATTCTCCCCATGTATTTTGTTTGTGTAAAATTATTTTATTATCGGCTTACAGGATACCGAATTATCGTGGTGGAATCTTAATCGTTTTTCCTGTAATTGGTAAACTGCAATCAGCTGTTCGATATTTATGAGTGAATAAAATTCCTCAGTTTTCTGTTACAATTTGCTTTTTTTATGGGAAAAAAAACTACAAGTCAGCTCTTGATAAACATAATTACCAGACTAACAACAGAAAGCTGAAAAGGACGTTCACTGTTGATAAAACTACCGAGTACCAACTAGTAGTTTACAAGTACCAACTAGCAGTTGTGAAGACCCTTACTATTACTTCAAAAATGTGGTAAACAGGTCATGGCAAGAAGCGTCTGAGCAAAACCATCTGCAACATTCAAATTTTCGCATAACATACAGAAATATACAATGTCCGAGAGGGATACGAAGTGGCACAAAGAGGTCACAATGACTGCGTGTCGAACTACTCCACGATGGATTCATTGTCGCAGATAAAAAGCGGCTCAACAGAGGTAAAAGGTTAAGTTCGCCTCAAATAAAGGAAGTTTTCACCTATTTATGACGAAAGTGCTGGGGCAAGTGGCAAAAAGTGTTTAGTTCTATAAGTTCGGTATTTGGAAAACGCCAATGTAAGAGAAACAAATATAATACAATACTTAAAAGATTACAAATGTTATTGAAATTCAAATGTTTTGTTTTTGTTTTAAAACAATAAATATGCATATGCATAGAATTTAAAATAATAACAAATTTGTATCTTTTGATACGATTTTTCTGGTATTTTGCCTCGCAATCGGTTTCGTGAGGTGCCATCCTACAGAAGACCAACTAAAAATACACACCTGTCTCTACACTTCTGTTTTCCGGTATTTATTACTTAGATCAGGCAACAAACAGTCTCGGTCGCCTTTAATAAGAGCCTTTGGTGTAGAGTAAACGAAGGAAAAAATACGTACTGGCTTAGGGTACGATTTTGCATTACTGTAGACTATATATTTGTATTTTTTTCAGTGTAGATTGATTCACGGTATGCGAATCGCCACCCACATAAAACTGTTAACAATTTTTGATGAAGTTACACCACCAAATTATGCATATTTCGCACACAATAACTACGTATGTATGTATGTATGTACGTATGTGTCCATCCCTATAAAGCTGCCCTGTAGGACCTCGGAATAGACTTAGAGGTAGGAGTTTTGTTCTAAAATTGGTTATGTCATGCAGTAGCGGACAATGGGTATAATTACGCATTTGCTGATATGTAGGCACTTAGTCAACGAATTTTCATGTACGGCGTTGGCATGTAGAGAGAGTATCCGCTTAAAAAATCTGAGAACTCCGGTTCGAATCGCAGCTGGCGCAAGTTTTATTTTTGTTTTTGCATATGTAATGCAGAAGCGGACAATTATATATATACAATTATATATATATATATATATATTAAATAGAATTTTACATGTTCTTGGACCAAACTTTGGACTAGTTACAATCACTTGCAGTCTAGTTTGTGGTGTGCACTAAGTCTATTCCGAGGTCCTACAGGGATTACATTCGGACCACTTTTAGTACAATTCACCTGTTTTACATTACATTGATTTAAATTTTTGGACTATTTTTGGTATAGTTACAAAACTACTATACTTATCTATATTTTTCGAGCAATTGGACCATTCTTTCCTTCAGGGTGACATTTCGATAGGATGCATGTATTATTATGTATGTATTTGTTTCACTGGCGGCCGCTGTGGTGTAGTGGTTAGCAGTGCGCACTACCGTTATGCTGGGTCTGGGTTTGAGCCCAAATTTCGACCAACACCAAAAAATAAAACAGAAATTTTTTTTCTAATAGCGTTCACTCCTCGGCAGGAAATGGCAAACCTCCGGGTGTATTCTACCATCGCCGTTCGGAGTCGGCGTTAAACTGTAGACAATATCAAGGCGCACGCCACAAATCAGAGGAGAAGCTCGGCCAAACATGAACATATTGTGTAAGCGCAAATTTATTATTATTATTATTATGCATTTCACTTGCATATAATTATATGCTTATGCACGTCCATATACATATTAGGCTGAATCGCGAAAAAAAAAATTAGAAATTACCCCAATTGGTGTGAAAATATTCTTAGGGCCAGTTTTTCAATGCCAGTTTAAATCTAAGATCGCGTAAACTGCGTCCATATTTCTCAACCAGCTGACATTTGTTTAACCAATGGTTAAAACCAGCTGGCTTGAGCGTTTTAAAAAGTCTTTATCCGTCACAAAAATGTTTGCCCTGATGAAAATATATTTTTTAATACTTTATATCGTTTAAATATCCTGTTATAGGTTAACAGTAAAGTGTGGCCAGTAAAACCAATTACAGTGAAACCTCTCCTAACGGACACCTCTATTAAACGGACATCTCCCTTGGGCGGACATTTTTTCCTATACCAAGTTTTAAGTATAAATTTCGGAATAAATTACTCTCTCTTAAGCGGACACTCTCTTGGCCGGACGCGGACAGCGGACGCGAACCTCTTATCAACGGACATTAAGATTTCTTTTCATAACAAATCAAACAAAAACCTCCGTTGAGCGGACGCGAACTCCTCATAGGCGGACTACTAAATGGAAAAGGGGACTTCCCACATAAAATGTGATTGTTATGCACACATTTAGTTTGGTTTGCGCAGTGGTTTAGGTTCGTTATTTGAGTTATCAGAAACCCTTGAAGAATCCAACTCCAATTCTAATGAATTTATAACAATAGATAAATACATGGACCGAAAATTTAGATTTCTGGTTGGATTTTGTTACTGATAAAAACATGAAAACTATTGATGAATAAATAAAATTAAAAAAAAACTTTTTAATATACAACGCTTTTATAAGTGGACTAAAAAAGTAGAAAATAATATTTCTCAGTCCCACAGAATTTGTTTTGATAACTTTTGATTTTGAAATTTTAGCAAAAGTCATTATAAACAATTAATAACATTGAAAACGAAAAACGTGGAGCGCATGCAGTACAAAGCATTCGATTTCATTGACAATAGTCAAACTACATCACATTCTACAGCGAAAGTACAAATTTGAGATCGATTTTAAGCGGTCGTTATTCATATGCCCACATACATGCATATGTTACTTTTCATATCAATTCAAGTGTATTACATGCGTCCACGCTTTTCATTTTCAATCTCATAAATTGTTTATAATGACTTTTGCTAAAATTTCAAAATCAAAAATTATCAAAACAAGTTCTATGGGACTGAGAAATATTATTTTATAATTTTAGTCCATTTATAAAAGTGTGGTACATTAAAAAGTTTTTTTTTTTTAAATTTATTTTATACTTTTTAGTCTTGTCTGTATAAAATTTAGCAATAGATACTAAAATAATTCAATTTGCAGTGAAGAGATCAAAAGACTATGCAAGCAAAATGTTGTTTGCTCACATTTAGTACATACATACATATAGCAGCAATTAATTTCATTAAAAGAAATGGCGTGTCGTCCATTTCCGCTGTAGCGTATGTAGTGGATATTTTTAACTTTTTCTGGCGAGGCGACATCTATCTCTAGAGTTTTTCTAATTGTATGTCTGTGATATGATACCTACGACGAGGTTGATATCTAGACTAGGTTGATGTCTAGACTTTGCCATAAATAGCTTTGCTACATTAACAGTAGGTGCATTCTTTTGCAACCGAGCTACAAAAGAACACTCGCTTAAATGACGAAATACAAACAAAGCTCAGCCAGGTCGGTTAAAAAATACCCGACTTGAAGGCTAGTGTTGGTAAGTGAAAAAACTGCTCTATTGTGAATTGTTAATGGGAAAGTGGAGGGGGAAATTTTTGCTTTCTTTTATACGTGACTTATATTTTAAAAGAGTATACATATATACATATTTCAATTTCCATCCAACTGAAATCAAGTTGCCATAAAATTAAAAATTTTAGTATGTTTCGAAGTTGTTCATAATAAGTAGAATACAAATTTTAAATTGAGTCTTGAATAAAAAAAAAAAATGTATGACTAAAAGTCTAATTTTGCGCTCTTTAGGGCGTGGCATGGACGCAAATTGCTATGACCGAAAAATCCTCTCGAAGTAAGCTTCAAAACGAGAAGGGGCGGGGGCTGTGTACTACACAACCTTTTTTCTTTCTTATGGTGCCCGACCCTATCTAATGCACAGGCGTAAAATTATGCTTGCAACATTAATGAAGAACTTTCACTGAAACTTGAGGTCAAATCTACGCGCGGGTTTAAGTTTTGACTTAACGCTTTATTTTTCCTGTTTTTTTTTTTAACATTGCATAACAAGACTGATTATCCTTTTTTCGTTAATTAACAGCAAACACAGACTTCCCCCGATAATATATACACAAACATTTGTATGTAAACAAAGTTTAATGAAGCATATTTCACACTGGATTTTTCCTTCCTTTGCTTTGATTATATGCGTGTGCGTGTGTGTATACGGTTTGTGGTAGTGAAAAAAGGTAGGATTTAATTTGTGATAGCAATAAATGTAGATATTACGATACAGTGGCAATGAATGAATCTTTGCATGATTATGTACATACATACATATGTATGTACGTACATGCGTACAAAAATACAAAACCATGTAGCACCTCCCATAAAATATAGGTACAATTGAAATATAGTCCGCATATGAGAATTCGTTCGTACCCTGTATCCCTTTAAAGTAAACAAAAAAAAAAAAAATTGAGTGCGGCTGGTTTGCGGCCGGTTCGGGGTTTGCTTATATAATAACACTTTGGCTCTAGGTTAGGTTAGGTTATGCTGACTTGGTTGCCCCAAAAACGCTGCGTGCTGGGAACGAAATTTTCCAATCCCAGTCGAACATTGTCCTGTCCATAAATCCACCAGAATTGAGAATTTTGGCCTCGATCAGAAAGACTTGGCAGTAGCACATGCCC
Source organism: Rhagoletis pomonella (assembly GCF_013731165.1). NCBI lineage: Eukaryota > Metazoa > Arthropoda > Insecta > Diptera > Tephritidae > Rhagoletis > Rhagoletis pomonella. The sequence goes on along the minus strand of NW_023459052.1, from coordinate 29,171 downwards.
TGATACTTAAAGGTCTGAGAGGAAATAATCAGATGACACCGAGAGGGAGATGAGACATTCATGTGAACGAACCCAGGGTCTTGATTGCAGCTTAGCTATCAGAGTAGCTACGAGTATTTAAATTCGTTAAAACCATTCATGTAGTCAAACTACGATCCATCCGTGTAAAAGTTCAGCGGTGCCTCCCTCCAACTCCACTTCCTAGAGAGGATGTGAGTGTAGAAAGAACTATACTTTTTGGGAGCGTATTTCTGACGCCTTTTAAAACACTCGCGGAAGAGTAGTGAGGCAGAATAAAACCGAAAAATCGCAAAAATAAGGCTTATATGTACGTAGCTTTCTTAGAACTGCAAACCCTTGACATACATACATATGTATGTACATATGATTGTTACTTCGGGAAACAAGTTAAAACAAATCGATACCTGCGTGGCAGATCGACCTATCTTGGCAGCCAGTTCGAAAACACCTATTTATCGTTCGATGATTTTTCTGGAAATTTCAGCCGTCATCGATTCGCCACTTCGCTGCTTGCTATGTTTGAGTTCCGGTCGCTTAACGAACAATTTTGCATGTGAAAGCAACAACAAAGTTAGCTAGCACGGATAGACGATAGCGAGTTTGGTTGTACCTTATTGAGTTCGTTCGTTTCGCCACTCGCTAACTGTTGGCGAATCGATGACGGCTTTCATTACAAAATAACCCGAATTGATGATGATTGTGTACTTTCCGCTGACATGCTCCATTTTAGGAAATCTCTCAAAAACTAGAACCAGTTGGATACATATTTTTGCAGAAATTCAATAAATTTGTTGTAACTTTTAATATATTGTACCCTTCACAGTAGGTGAGAATATATGTACTCGTATTATGTATTTGAAGCACTTATTTGCTTTTAAAATTTATCTTCACTTTCGACCTATTGTAGAGTGCAAGCAAAACTTTCAATTTTCACCCTTATTTTCACTGCTAAATTGGTTAACACCCACAAATGTGTTTTATTTGAATGTCCTTGTGTGTGTAATGTTATCACAGCATCGCTCTTATTATACATCACAGTAATTGTTTTACTACTTCCACGAATACAAGTTTGCTAATATTTTGTATAGATTTAGATAAAAGCACTTTATCATATTTTTTTAAATGATCTTACGCTAGTGTTGTTTTTAATTAAGGCATTCAAAAATGATGATAACAATCAATAATCATAAATACCAATACATATTAAATATGACAAACAAATAATCAATGAAAGGCATTTTTTTTTTTTTTGGAAGTTGTGCCAAAAATCCTCATGTTTGTGAAATATAATAGTGGTTTGGAAAATAAAATGAACCCTCAGACGAATTTCTTTTTAAACACAGAAAATTATTTGCGATCTTTTGATAGAATTTCTATTGAAAATAATAAAATTGCGGACTGTCCAACAACTTTGTGCCATCCGAAAAGTGAAAAATATCGCGCAGAATCGCTTAAAAATGACACCGTCGTGAGCTCAAAATCAGAAATAAGTGGTTCGTTATTATATTTTGGATATAATTCTGATGATTACGAGCGTGGCTTAGGTGAGTGAAAAAAGTTGAAGAAAATCCAAAACGTTAATAGCAATTCAAGCGTCGGAAAGTTAGGTTTACATATCGTCGGTGATACAGCAAAACGTTCTATGTCACTTATTACCATGGGTGCTTAATTGATTTTTTATATGTATCTGATCGCTTCTGGCAATAGTAAATCTTCATCAGCCAAAGGTAGACAGTTTTGCCATTCGTTCATTAGAGTGTAACCATTTGCAGATGCATTCCGGTGCAAGTAAGAGACCATCTAAGTGTCAAGGGTACTAATAGACATAGACCGTTTTGCAGTATCACCGACGATATGTTGTAAATGGATATCAGCCGCGCTAAGGGTCATTTAATGATTACTTAAGGTGTTGTACAGCATGAATTCCTCCCTCGCAGACCCAGTTAATGATTCATTAATGACATTTAATGAACATTAAACTTAAGTGAACAGAACACTTTACTTACACCACTATTGCGACTAACAGTCGTTTATCTACTGTTAGTCGACACTCGCAATAGGGATGTTAATTTTTTAATGAACGATGTTGACATTTTTGTTTCTTATTGTCGCAGAAAATTAATTTTAAAATTTCAAAAATTCTAAAATTATTATGAAAATGCCAACAGTTGGTTTGAGATGGAATAACACCTTGGAAAATGGTTCCGTGCGCAGAAAAATTCCAACAAACCTCGGATGAGACCCCCTTTTTTTGATGACGACCACCGCAAACGTATAAAGGACTATGATTTGAGAGTATGTACCTGAAATATCCGGACCCTTAATGGGGAAGGTGCCTCTGCCCGGTTGGTTGATGTCCTCGGGAAGACAAAGGCTGACATCAGTGCCATCCAAGCAATGCGATGGACGGGGCAAGGAAAAGTAACTGTGAAGCCTTGCGACGTTTACTACAGTTGCCACGTAAAGGAGCGCAAATTCGGTGTTGGATTCATGGTAGGAGAGAGACTCCGTTGCCGAGTACTGGCGTTCACCCCGGTGGACGAATGTCTAGCCACAATCCGCACCAAAGCTAGATTCTTCAACATCTCGCTCATCTGCGCCCATGCCCGTACGGAAGAGAAGGATGAGGCGTCAAAGGATCTCTCCTATGAGCGCTTGGAACGTACATATGAGCGCTGCCCCCGACACGATGTCAAAATCGTGCTTGGCGATTTTAATGCCAAGGTGGGCAAGGAAGGTATCTTTGGCGCCACTGTCAGAAAATTCAACCTCCATGACGAAACGTCCGATAACGGACTGAGACTGATCGACTTCGCCGGGGCCCGAAACATGGTAATATGTAGTACTAGGTTCCAGCATAAGAACATCCACCAAGCTACATGGCTGTCTTCAGATCGAAAAACGAGAAACCAAATCGATGATATTGTGATAGACGGAAGAAATGCTTCAAGCGTTTTAGACGTACAAACGTACACTCCGAGGGCCAAACATCAACTCGGGCCACTATCTTGTTGTAGCCAAGACACGCACCCACCTCTGTGCAGCAAAAAAAAGTGCGCCCAACAATGCAAGGAAAGTTTAACGTCGAAAAGCTGCAATCACAACAGACGACCAATTTATTCGCCACTCGACTCACATACCTGCTCTTTGAGAGCACTCTTCAACAATCCGACATACGCGAGCAGTGGAACTACATTTCTCGATCATTAAGTACCGAAGCCGAAGAAGTAATTGGATTTCAGCGAGCCCGAAAGAACAACTGGTACGATGAGGAATGTCAAGAATCCGCAAAGAAAAAAGACGCCGCCTATAGGTCTACGCTGTGATCGGGCTCATCGCGAGCCATTTGGGACCGTTATAGGGAACTACAGAAGGAAGCGAGACGTATTTGCCGCAATAAGAAGAGAGAGGCCGAAATACGTGAGTGCGAAGAGCTTGAGATGCTGGCCGACAGGAAGAACGCCCGAAAATTCTACCAGAGGGTCAGGCGAATTACGGAAGGTTTCAAGACCGGGGCGAACTCCTGTAAGAACAACAATGGCGACCTAGTGACCGATTCCAGAATGTACTTAAAATGTGGAGGGAAAACTTGTACAGCCTACTGAATGGTAGCAGCGCTGAAAGTATTGACGAAGACGAACCCGAGTCCCCAGTCGATGATGATGGAGTAGATGTCCCACCGCCTGACTATGACGAGGTACGAATAGCGATTACGCAGCTGAAAAAACAACAAAGCTGCTGGAGCTGACGGCGAGGAGCTGATGAGGTGCATGCATCAGCTCATATGTAGAATATGGTCAAATGAACGCATGCCCGACGACTGGAATTTAAGTGTGCTCTGCCCAATCCACAAGAAAGGAGACCCCGCCATACGCGCCAAATACCGCGGAATCAGCCTTCTAAGCATAGGTTATAAGGTCTTATCGAGTGTATTGTGCGAACCTGATTGGACCTTATCAGTGTGGCTTTAGGCCTGGCAAATCCACGATAGAGCAGGTATTCACAATTCGCCAAATATTGGAAAAGACCCGCGAGACTAGGATTTGTCGATTTCAAAGCCGCTTTCGACAGCACGTTGCCTTTATGCCACGATGTCTGAATTTGGTATCCCCGCGAAACTAATACGGCTGTGTAAAATGACGTTGAGCAATACCACCAGCTCCGTCAGAGTAGAGAAGGACCTCTCCGAGCCGTTTGATACCAAACGAGGTTTCAGACTAGGGGACTCCCTTTCGTGTGATTTCTTTAATCTGATTTTGGAGAAGATAATAAGAGCCGCAGTACTGAACCGCTCAGGCACAATACTTTACAAGAGCGTACAATTGTTGTTTTGAAAAATTATAAAAATTAAATTGAGCGAAAACAAAAAGCAAAGCCAAATAAAAGTAAAAGAATCAACATTGAACTGCATCAAAATGAAAATAAGGGATCATGAATTTCGATGTGAAAGAAAACTCTCTGGGAAGACAATACCTGTAATTATTATACCACGGTATCAAACCTACTTGTCAAACTAACTTTGTCAAAAATTTCATAATATATCTTCCGAAAATACTCTTCAGGTGTGATTAAAACAGGATTTTCAATTGGACTTATTTTTCTTCTAGAAAATTTTCAGGTGGGTAACTAACCACCTTTAACAATTTCAGGTGGGTAGTACTACCCACCATATCCACGTCTTCCGCCGCCGCGTCAAAATTAGAAGCAAGTCTCATAAAATTGCTCAAGAACGCCTTACTTCAGAATTTGGTTGATAAACTCCCCATCTCAGAATTTGATTGAAAAACGCCCTATCTAAGAATTTGGTTGATGAACACCTATCTCAACAAGTGGTTTAAAAACGCGCTATCTAAGCCGTGATAGGGGTTTTGTTAAAGAATGAACTATATTTTTATAAAAAAACTGCAATTAAACCAAAAAATTTAAATGTAAATTTTTTAAATCTTGGCCAAAGTGTAAAACTTGGATTCACACGGCTTTTATTAAAGAATAAATTGTATTTTTATAAAAGAAACTAAAACTAAAATACAAAAAATTAATTGTCATAAGTTCTCAGTATGGGGTGGTCTTATAATTTTGACGCAGGATGTACAATTTACAAGAAACCGACAGAAACTGCTGAACTAACGACATTTATTTATTTATTCATATTTTGTATCAAAAGAACACTAAAATGTTTTGATTCTTTCAGAATGGTCAACGAGTAGCTATAATCCCATCCCATTCTACAAAGATAAACAAAAACAACGACGGGTTCGAACGACATTTACGTCCAAACAACTCAAGGAATTGGAAAAAATTTTCCAAGAGACACATTATCCTGATATTTATACACGCGAGGAGATCGCAATGAAAATAGAGCTTACTGAAGCGCGTGTGCAGGTAGGTTGGAAAACAATTTCTTCTTTTATTCACAAAAAAAAAAATACTTAATTTGTTAGAAAATTGTTTTTTTTTTCGCAAACAGTTTCCTTAATCTAGCCTAAGCCTATGAGTGGCAGTTCAAAGAGAACATCTGTATGTGTGTTTGTTGCTTTGTATACATATTTTCAAGTGTCTAAGTTCAAATCCCAACGGAATTTCGTTATATTTTACTTTGTTTTTTAATTATGAGATGGAATCATTTTTCACTTTTCCAAGCTCACAAATCATCTCTCATTTTCATTTACGAGCTGTCGCGTCTATAAAATGCACGTTAAGTACGAGTGCTGATATATGTATGTACGCACGTTCGTGCATATATATATATATATATATATGTACGTGTGTATGTACATATGTATGTATATTGGGAGTCACGTGCCGAGATCTGAAAGCAAGTCACAGCCAATTAAATAGGGGAGTATTGCAGATGAACTAATCCGACAATTGAGAAAATGTTTACTGTAAATAAAATTATTGTTTAAGGGTGAAAAAATGAGAAGAGGTGGTGTAAGTCAATGTTTTGTTTTCAATTAAGTTAAGTGCTTGGTCATGCTAAACGTATATATGAGCGTGTAATTATGCCCAAAAATAGTTCATCTACAAGCTATGTGAAAATATTTTGGATACCCGAACTTTTGGTTTTTTTTTACACCAGATTCTTTGATTCTTTAGATGCAGAGAATAAAGCTCTCTTAACTGTACACATATCTGTGTAATTGCTTGTGCATACTTACAGTATAGGTCATATCATTAGCACCCCCATTTCACAGTGTTATTGTTTGCCACTGATGTTTATTTATTAATTTTTAAGAATTTTTAATTAAAATACAGTTCTTTCTATGACTAAACTCAAAGTTTAAAACTTTGCAGAAAACTGAAAAAAAAAATCTTAAAATTTTCATCCAAGTTTCAAACTTCTGTCCGTCCGTCCTTGTATGCGATAATTCGAGCGAAAATTGAGATATCCCAACCAAATTTGGTAAGTAGGTTAACCTTTATCCAGGGTAGGTTGGTACTGAAAATCGGACTGTAACTATGCCCACTTCCAATATAACGGTATTTTCGAAAAATTCAAGTACTACGATATTACAGTAAATATTGGATCTACGTTGTTGAGAATTAGTATGCGAAGTGTAATATTGATACAAAATAATATTATTATGAAATTTTTGGAAGATGGGCGTGATCTCTCCCACTTATGATGAAATACTGAATCTCAATATCCGCTTCCTTAACAAACTCGGTACGAGCCTTGTCTAGGACCTAGCTAAGAAAGCTGTTGAAAATCTTTAAAATCGGCCTATAATCACCCCCACCTCCCATATAATGGTAATTTATAGAAACACGAAAACTGCGATAAATCAGTGACTACTGAAGCTAATTCACTATAAATCGATGATTGCAATAACCACTCACCAGAAATTTAGATTATTATGAATTTTTGGATAATAGGCGTAGCGCCGCCCACTTATGACCACAAATGTGTATCGCGGTAACCGATTTATCAATTTCTACCAAACCCGGTGCACCCTTGGTACAGAAAAGCAATTACTTGAAAATTATTTAAATCGGACTAAAATTACACCCACTTGCTGTATAACGGTAAATTTCAGACACACGAAAACTCCGATATTTAAATAACTGAGGACGCTAATTTACATTTACATTAAAATTACAATAAATAAGACTGCTATGGACTTTTAAAAATTGGGCGTGGCAGCGCCCGCTTTATGACTACAAAGGTATATCTCGCTAACCACTTTATCGATTCTACCAAACTTTGTCCAATTAAATCAGACGCAGCATATTATCGAAAACGTTTGAAATCGGGGTAGACACTCCTTCATATCATGCAAAGGTAGTTTAGAGAAATTTAAAACGACGATATTTGATACCTGCGCCAGGAGTATAAAGTGCGGTTTCACCCGAACGGTATGAAATGACGGTACTATTGATATAACCCATACTGTATGTATGCAATTAGATAAATATAAGCCAACCCGATTTCTTTAATTTGATGCTTGAGAAGAATTTGATGCACATGCCGACGATATCAACATCAATAGTCGGCTGAGGAAATAAATGGCCCTAAAGCTGAATCGTAACTAAAGGAAGTATCGCCTATCATCAAGAGCATTCGAGAACGAGAAATATTTTATAAACAAGAAAAATCTTTTAAAGAAATCTTAGATGCTCTGCTACTAAATGAGTATATGTATGTAGTACTGTCAAAACGACTCTGACAGTAACGTCAAGAAGTAACCCAAAAATACATCAAACACATAATTTTGACATTCAGACGGACTGCGGCGAATTCTAGCAATACAAACTTGTATAAATTCGGATTGGCTACGACTGTTCTGCCTCCTCGGAGTTAGATAGAGCATCAAAGAGCGTGGGTCTGTGCCATAAGTGCTACTTTGGTCTGAGTACGCAAATGCTCTTGGATTTTTAGAAAGACAGATTCTGCGGAAGGTTCACTACCTCGTTTTGGGAAAATATTATAATATTTTCCATGATTATCACATTATGTATTTACTCTTCCCTTTTAATTCGTAGAGCATTTTCCTTTTCAGTGACCCCAAGTATAGAATTTTTATGGAACATTTTAACCCTATAACTGCCAATTCCAAAACTGGGTCAAAACCCCCATCCTGGGAGGAGTTATAGGGTTTAAAGTTTCTTTGAAAACATTTTCTGCTAAATTTTATTATAGGTCATCTCAGACAAGGATCATGTAATCCTATGTATGTATTTGAAATAGTTTCACACAAAAAATAATATACATTAAAATTAGATTTTCGAACACAAAGTGGAAATTTTAAGCCACCGAGAAAAAGAATTGTGCTGAGGCCGAGCGAAATCATTTTGGAATAATATTAATGCGTATGGTACATACTAGCATTTGGGCATAGCTTGGTTGAGTCCAAAAAATGACTATCGCCTGAGATGAAACAAAGTTGACCAAGTTTTCAAGCTGGCGGCTATTACAATCCCGGCGAATCAAATGACACCAAACTAGAATTTGCTGTACAAAATAGACCAAAGCCTTCAGTTTCAACTAATTTTATAAATATTTTTTTTTTATGAGAGCTAATCAAAATTCATATTTGTTTATATACAAATTCGATTCTTCTGTTCCTGTAAATAATTGTTAGATATTAAAAACTAGTGGAAACCATTACGGAGTTCCCCCAAAACAAAAACGAAATTCTGTACTAAAAAAAATTAGGTATGCATTTTTTTACTAAGAATTCGCGTTGATTTTTAATTATTTTTTTCTAACGCTGCTAGGCATATTCTTCCATATACACTTGTGGTCAGCAGATTAAGTTGAGTGACATTTTGACCGGTTTCGGCTATTTTTACCTTCCTTTTATTAGCTCGGGATGTAACTATGTAATATTGATGCGCCTAAAAGATGCAGCGATTTCTATTCTCACGTTACATACTTGATGACAGTACGAATGGCAATTATAATAGGGAGGTTCTAGTTTTTTAAACTATAATTTTATTCTTTTGTTTATTTAATGTTTATAATTTTTTTTATAAAATTGTAGCACGCTATATAACCAGAACGACATTAGAAAACCAGCATAACATTTCAAACTTTTCTCTAAATTCAATAAAATAATTTATAAAAGTTCAATAAACTTCAACAATTGCACCCAAATATTTTAAACTTTTATTCAGAATTTTAGTTAAAGCCTAGTAAATTTCAGCAGGTTTAAGTGCAATTTTCAAGACGCCAGAAATTGCGTTGATTTTAAAAAATGTTTGTGGCTGACGATGTTGTGCATTTTCTTCCATATAAATTATGCTCGAAAATGAAAAAAAATGCCTAGCACCATCATTGTTTAGGCATCCATACAAAACTAAATAATTAAAAGGCATTAGGTAAAAAATTATTAAAAATATAAATATTAAATAAATAAAAGAAAATAGCCAAAACTGGTCAAAATGTCACTTAGCCTAATCAGCTGAACATAAGGGTACATACAGTTTGCTCGAAACTTCAGCAGGTACTTGAAACTTGCACTTTATGGCACTAAATTTTAGTGTCATAAAGTGTATAAACTGCATACCTAAAATATTTTTTGAAATTATGAAAAAAATGCAATTTTGATGAACATTTTTTCATAAACCTAAACTTTTACTTTTCAATTTTTTTTACATTGTTTTCAACTAGTTTTTATCATTTAACATTTATTTACAGGAGTAGGGGAATCGATTTTCTTCAAAATTCTAAAAAATTTAATATAAACAGATAAAAATGCAAAAATCGGGACCGACAAGTCAAGTCGCCTCTAAATTAAGCAGATCTTTTTAACCGATCAAGTTTCTGGACTATTTTGTACACAAAATTCCAGTTTGGCAACAATGTGCGACATTAATAAGATATTAAGAAAATTACCAACATGGAAGTTGTTATTTTTTATATTGACACAAGTATTTCTTTATAATAATTATCGTTAAAACAATCAAATTCACATAAAATCAAAGAATACTTCAATCATATTTTTCAATTTCAGGTTTGGTTCCAAAACAGACGCGCCAAATTTCGCAAACAAGAACGTCAAGTCAATATTGTTTGCCCCAAAGCATCCGAGATTTCACAAAAGCAATTGCAAAATCCTTTTGAAACGAGTTCTAAATGTCTTTCGCCGTTTATGATGTCGACACTTCTTTCAACGGAATCAACTTCGAAATCTTTACAATTGATTAAATGAAAATAAAAACTAACTAAATTAATTAACTTTTGTAAACTGACGAGTGCGTAAATACATATAATTTTATATGTGCAATATGTACATATGTAACTATATAGTATTCAGTAAACGAATTGAGACTTTCCACCATAAAAAGCCAAGAGCCTGTAAAGCCCATGTATGTATGTATATGAATTACACCAGAGACACAAAATAATTATTATCTTAATATTTAAGATCAAAAACGTCGCCTTGTTGTAAAAGAAATTTTTTTCGTCTTTGTATAATAATTATTTACGAGAAATATTGTGGGATGATTATTTTCAGATGGAAATTATTCACGCCTTTTCATAATAATTATATGGGATTTTTATTTTTCTCGTCTCTCGGGACGTTTATTTCAAGACGGCAATGATTTACGTTTTCTCTTAATATAATCGGTACATGTACTGCCGATTTCACCAAAATAAACGCAAATATCTGCGAGTTCGATTATTGGAATTTGATTTTCTAACATCTGGCAACCCCTTTCAATAAACTAAAAGCACGTAAAAGCAAAGCCCTTTAATTTGACATCACATTTTTGGAGTTAAATATTTATTTATTTTAAATCTCCGAACCAAATTAAGAAGTTTCATTCGGTAAAAGTCCCATATAATTATTTGGAGAAGACATGAATCATATTCGTATTGAAATAAACGTCCCGAGAGACGACAAAATATAAAAATCCCATATAATTATTATGAGAAGACGTAAATAATTTCCGTCTTGAAATAAAGGTCCCGCGAAACGAAAACAAATAAAAGTCCCATATAATTATTATGAGTTGACGAAAATAATTTACATTTTAAAATAATCGTCCCGTGAAACGAAAACAACTTTTCCATTGTTCAGTAATAATTATAGAGCAATATTTAATTTTGTTTTCTTATAATCGTTAGGTTGGTTTTCAATGTTCTTTGTGGGGTTAGCGCCCTAACGATAGACAACTGCAATCAAATAAAAGAGGCGCGTTATTCGTTCAGAAAGGAGATTTACCTTGTGCCATTTATAAAAAACCCGGATTAAAAGCTTATGAAAGTCCATTAAGTGGCTTACATCGGTAGCTGGTTAAGTTTTTAAATGCTATATATTTAAGTTTGTACTGAGTTTTAAACTATAGACTTGCGTTTTTTAAAAGACGAGAAAAAAAATGAGAAAGGTTAGAAATTCATTGGGATATGTTTACAGGATAACTTTTGAATTTGCCATATGAGCATTGAAGTAGGTTGTAATTTTTGCTTTAAAATTACTTGTTTTGAAAAACGAGATACATATGTACATATGTATGTACTTCTGGGTTGCAATTTTGATTTAAGGGGTTCACCCCTCTATGGAATGCTGAGAATTTTAAGTTATGCGTAAGTAACACGCACAAGCCATCACAAGTCTGCATATCGTCGTTTAAAGTGCAAAACCGCGTATCAACAAAATGCAAAACCGCGTATGTGAGATTGCAGCAATTATTTTCTAGAGTGTAAAAACACTCATATTTCAAAATGGTTATCTTTTTTATAAAGCAATCGCATTTCTGGCTAGTATATTTCAGGACGAATGGATAAGGATTGAGCCAAGAGCTTGTGTGAGCAAATCCAATTTTTGGCAGCCAATGTCAGTTACGCGGTTTTGCAGAATGACGATACGCGGTTTTGTACTTTAAACGACGATATGTACCTTATTGCAGGTAACGTATACCACACGTAGTACCGAAAGAAGTATTGGGGTTGGTTTCTTTTATATTTGTAAGTGCAGTAGCCGTAACAGAATAGGTTCCTTTCCTAATTTTATCTTGGAAAACCTACAATGAAATATGATATGGCCGGGCTGAGAGAGTTGCAAGCCTTCCATTTACGCAATCCATTTCGAACAGTTTAATTAAGTTTAAGTTTAAAGCCTTCGGACTTTTTCTACACTGCCGGAACAAAGTATTGGCACAGCAAATTTTTTACAATATATGCAACAATTTGTATTCTAATATTTTTCGCCAATTTTGTATAAAAATATGATTCATTCAAAAACAAAAAAAATATAAATATAATTCCTAAACTTTGTGCAAAATTCGCGAAAATTCAGCAAATTTTCATGAAAATTTTCAACTTTTTAATCAGATTTTTAGAATTTTTTAGAGTATGCAGATTTGTAGCCCAATCAATTTTATTAAGTGCAAGTTTTAAGTACCTAGGAATTACCGTTGATTTTTCACAATTTTTTCACGCAGTCTCTTCCATACAAAAATTTTTTTCGAAAATACTATATATGGAAAAAATGCAAAACACCTTCAACAAAAAAAAATTCTCAAAAATCAACGCGATTTTTGACTAACTCTGAACTTGCATTTTTTTACTAGAAACTGCGTACTCAAAAAAATTCTAAAAAATCTGATTAAAAAGTTGAAAATTTTGATGAAAATTTGCTGAATTTTCGCGAGTTTTGCACAAAGTTTAGGAATTATATTGGGATGTTAAAAAAAAAAATTGTACAGTTTAGGAAAGCTTTCTGATATTTAATTTCCACTACGTATTGAGCTATAATTGGAATAGAAAATGGAAAAAAAGGAAATGAAACGCAAGACATTTATTTAGGAACACTTAAGGCCCGAAAATTTTTTAAATAGGGTTTCCGCCTATCTAGTTAATGAAATTTCGTTGAATATTTAAGATAAATGAAATTTTACAATAGTAACAAACAAAAGACGATAAAACTTTAATTAGCCAATTTACTAATTTTACCGATTTTTATACATTGTACTACGAGCCTCGGACTAAAGTTGAGCAGCGTCATTTATTTATAAAACACAACAAATATAGGAGAAAAATTAACTTACTTTACCTAACTAAAATTGAATTTAGGTGCAAAGTTTTCACTTTACTTGACCATGTTCGATTTTATTATTATAAGTTAAGTTTGTAATGTATAACTATCGCTCTCATCTACATTTTTTTCGAAGTAGTATAACACTTTTTTTTTTGATTCCAAAAATGGATATTACTTTTTCGTCAAAATACGAAAAAATACTTTTTTTCTACCTAAATTTTTTGTTTTAATTTTTTAGAGAAATTGAAAAAGTGTTCATAAAGTTTTTATTCACTACTTTTCACTTCTAAGTATACAGTTTTGTAGCCCATTAAGATCCAGTAATAGAGTGCAAGTTTCACTAAGCTAAGAATTTGCGTTAATTTTTGATATTTCTTTTTTTCGCCGGCGGTGCCACTATTTTTTTCCATAAAACAAAATTTCGAACATAGCAACATTAGGTGTATTCGAGTATTCTTCTAGCAGAAAACTCGCAAAAGTACGCGTACGCAAAACCAGCAAAAACTTGCAGGTTTTAAGTACAGCTGATCGAAAATTTGTTTACATATACAAGCATACAACGGAAAACATGAAAAGAATATACCTCGGCAGGCAATGGCAAACCACCGAGTGTATTTCAGCCATGAAAAGCAGCTACTCATAAAAATACAATCCCCGTTCGGAGTCGGCGTAAAACTGAAAAAACAACAATCAAAACATAACTGTTAAATATGATCGAAAAATAGAAGTCTACCAAATAAGGAACTTCACACCAGAAAATATTAAAATAACGATTATTTTTTGAGAATTTAACTTTCTCAATTTAGCGTCAAAACGCGTTGCAAAGTACTATACATAAGAAAATTGTGATCGATCAGCTGATTCGATATATAGCACCATGAAGTTACTTAAGTTGCCGTTATGTTTTGATCTCATATTTCACATATTTGGATCTCCTCAAAAATGCCCAAAAGAACACAAGGTATTCCTCAGCAATTTTCTTGTTGTTGTTTTTTTTTCACCTTATCCCTTGGCAATGAAACGAACATATATTTACAAGACGTTTTCACATCAATATTTATTTTATTATTTATAAAGTTGAATGAAAATTTACAAATACTCATTGTGATGAAAAAAACGTATATAAAAGAGAATTGGAATTATATAAAAAATATTGCAGGTTCTGACTGCAAACAAAGTAAAAATTCAGGTCACTTTCCGTCTTCAAAGTACAATTATGTATACTTTTGTAAGTATGCGTATGTGTATGCGTGTGTATGTATATGTTTGTGTGTGTGTGCGTGTTTTTTATGTAATAAGTATGTTTTCATGTAGTTATGTATGCATGTAGATTTATTAAAAATAATTTAAGCTTTGCTTGCGTTCTTTTTTATTTTATTTTTATTATTTTTTTTTTAATTTTTTCCTTTTTTGATTGTATTTTATTCGCGTAGATTTTTTGTTAGCAGCAAATTATTATGGTGCCCCGATAAATGCCTCACTAACTCTTGTACTGATTCGAAATACATTGAACAAAAACAGCAACTGAATCGATTTTCGGTTTCAGCACCATTTGTCGTCGTTATAACATTTCGATGAACCGAACACAAATGTTTCAATAGATGGGCCTTTTGTTTGAACATAGCAACGCACAAGCGACAAGCGAACGGCTTCTCACCCGTGTGTACTCTTAAATGCGTTTTCAAATTCCACGACATACCAAATTGTTTGCCACAGTATTCGCAACGATATTCACGTGCCGTATTGTGCGTGCCACATATATTCGAATTGTTTGAAGGGGGATCACGAACACTTCCTGGTGTATCACGACTGCCTGCCTCGACAGCACTACTGCCAACGCCGCCACCACCACCACCTCCACCACTACCACCACCACCACCTACGCCACCTATCTGTGGTATGCTATTGAGACCAGATTGCAGATTTGAGAAGGTGGAGATGGCAGGGTTTTGCGCCGATTGCCATTGGTAAGCAAACTGTGGTGAGATGTGTAGTGCAGTGTCGGGACTTTGCGGTCTGGGCCTTTGATTTTCGATGGATTTACGATTTTTCGGCAGCACTTCGGAGCTACCTAAGAGACCTTCCTCCAGTGGGGATAACAATTTGCGATCGGACATGTAAGATGATATGGGTGAAGCTGCTGTTTTCGCGGAACGCAACTCCTCGATTAATGTATGCTGATATGATGAAGCAAACGGTTGATTATGACTGGAGGAATGATGGAAGCCCGGTCTTCTTTTTCGATGCGGCGTTACAACATAGTTTTCTGGTGAATTATTCAAGTCGGGATCTTGTAGAGATTTTGTCACTTCTTTATCAGAATCGAAAAAAAATCCTTTACGTTTTATACTTTCGGTGCCATTGAATGATGAACTGTCTGTGTTGAAAATGTTTTTGTCCGTATATGATAATTTTCTTGTACTACTTTCGTGTTTACTTCGAAAACCCAGCGATAAATTGACAGGATTTAGAGAAGGTATGTTCTTATTGGCTGTATTGAGCTGCGCATCTGTATATGCCTCTTGCTCACTGGTCGATGGACTATTCTCCTTTAAATCTTTTTGTTGTATATTATTATCTTCTAATGAACACTTAGGGCTGCCCGGATCTTCCTTAACGGTATCTGTATCTGTATTCTTCGGATGGTCCGAGCAATTTCTTAAATCATCACTACTTTCTAATTCAGGGCTATAGGAATGCTCTAGTTTTGTTGAACAATACATTTGTTCATGATTACCATTTCCATTACCGTTTCCATTACCATTGGAATCGCTATTTAATCGATCGCGCAAATTACTACATTTACTGCTTAGAATTGCTGAATCTGTCGTCTTCCAATTGTCCGATTTGATTTGCAGCAACAACAGCAGATCGTGCAAGTAGTTAACATCGCGGGATGTTATGCAAGTTTGTCCGGAGTAAAGAAAATCCAAGAGGAATTTAAAGTATGTAGCATTTACATCTGGGAAATAAACTGTGGTCGCGCTGTCGGATAGTTGCGTGTCCTCCAAGAGAGTTCTAGAAAATAAAGCGAAACGGATAAGGTGTGAAATGAAATTAAGGGAAGTTAAGAAATTAAAAACAAAAAAATATATTAAAAAAAAACTAAGCAAAATACAAGGAAGTAGAATCAAATAATGAAAATAAAATTAAGTTAAATAAAATTTATAATGCAATAAAATAAAATGAAAAATAAAACAAACAAATATAATAATATAAGATAATTTATGTAGAACCTGGAAAAATAATAAAAAATAGAGAAAACATACACTTAAATTAAAATAAAATATAATTAAGATACAAGAGAATAGATAGATTAAAAGAATAAATAAAATTAAAAAGGAAGAATATTAGATAAACGAATAAAATAATATTAAATGGAAAGTGTAAAATAAAAAAAAAATAAATAATGAAGAAATAAATTAACTTTTAAAACAATTAAAATTAAATAAAAAGAAAAGAGCAAAATAATGTAAAAAATAGAATAATTCAAAGTGAAGAATAATACAATAAAGAAAATTTTAATTAACTTCAAATAAAATAAAAATAAAACAATAAAAAAAGATAAAATAAGTGACATAAAATAAACAGATAAAACTACTTAAGGTAAAATATATTAATAAAATACTATAAAGTAGAATAAAATAAGTTTTAATGAAAAATAGAATAAAATAAAATAATAAAACAGTAAAAAATAAGTAAGGGGAAAAATAAATAAACTTTTGATAAAATAAATTATAATGAAATAAAGAAAAAGAGAATAAAATGTGACGAACCCAAATAATAAAATAAAATACTAAATAAAACAAAATGAAATAGAAACCAACGATATAAAGAATACCCAATATGATTTTTTTTTGGAAATTTACACCTTTAAGAGATCAGTCAAAAAAAAATTATCTATTCACACCTATTTACATACACACTATGTACGTACTTGCCCTTAGAAAACATTATTTATTGTATTTAAATATATTACTAAATTTTATTTCAATTTTCCTCACGAGAATAAAATAAAAGTTGTGGTGCAAAAGTTTTAGAAAGTTATTTAAACTTCAGTTAGTGCACGTACATATGTATGTACAGAGAAGCTTTCAAACTACTATAACCACTATATGAGGGCTTTCATACAGTAATTCCGGATTTCCACAGGGCATAAAATGACAAACATTTTAATGACAAAGTTGGGCATTAAAAAATATGCCTGCTATTACTTTTATAAAAATAGTAAATAAATTCGTTTCCCCATGGAATTTTAGAAATGGCACAGATTTTGATAAATTATGGCTTAGTGCATACTACTTTGAGCCGGAAAATAAAAGATGGACGGCAGAACCAAATTGTAGAGAGCTTGACACATCTGGTCAGGATTGGATAAAGAGGACCAAGACCTTTCATCGCAAGGAAAGTGGCATAAGTCATTTCCATTAACTTAACTTAACTGAATGCATCTCTAATCGTCCTACCGTCATAATGACTAAAATTTTTACCTTTGAATTATAAAGTTGAACGAATAACAGACGCGTTCAGACAAAGGTAAATAAGCACTGATGTCAAATGGCATGCAGTTACTTATGTCACTTTCCAAATAAAGGGCTAATGTAAAGCGTTATTGCTGTAGAACCGACCTGAAGCTGAAGTTATGTCTACGAAGTGATACCGAATTTGTCATTTCTTATCTCATATGAAAAATTTGCCCATCAAAACCGGCGTGAAATTTGCCTTCCCTTTAACTTGTACATCGTTAACTATCTTAGCCACCAGAAGGAGTTTCACTGACCTCCTATGCCGAAAATTGCACGCTATTGTTTACCTATGTTTAAAAGTAAACGTCTACCTTTCTTACCTTTCTCGCAATTGCTAATCAAGTGCAGCAGCACTTGGGGCAATCACAAAAAAAACGTTGTTGGCAACATACAGGGCAATTCGCGACCGGTACTAAGTAAATTATGACGCATCAGTTTGCTCACCAAAATTTAGTAAGATGCACACCACATATATGAAGCTGTAGACCTGTCGAAATACTCCAATGAGATGCCTTCTTATGTCGCCTGAGCCCCCCGCCTTCATAGCTAGAGCTCAATGTTACCCATCAGGGAACAGCAAGCAATTCAACTGCTAACAGAAAACACCCGAACAAGCACTTGCTGGGAGCAGAGCCACCTTCTACACTATCTGCGAACTCATGGACGAAATACAAGCTTACATCGCACAACCGCTGGACCCAACGTTGAACAGACAGATCTTATACAACATCCACCGAGTGACAACTACCAGTTTTACCAACTCCCGCCCCCAAAACTGGTATCATCGAAGTTCAAACACCTCCCATTGCAAACGAAGAGCTAGCTAGTAAGGTACCCTACACGAAACCAACCACCTTTTCGCTTGCTTCCATTAAGCCCGTTCAGCTAACAGCCTCTCTCTCTGGTCTAGGCTTAGTAGTGTCGCTACAACAAAAACAACAAACGTCCAGGCATCACAGACGATAGGATCCACAGACCGCAGAGTGAAACAAGCCGCATTCGCATAGTTGCAATTGAAGTGAGATAACCCGCAGGCTTAGAGTTAGTTGCCAGTCACTATAGTAGATCCACTATGTATCTGAACAAGCTAGCTCATCTTAAAATTGTTATAGCACGAAATACTGGACCAAAGTAGGAAGTCTCGTTTTCCTACTAGTCACCTTAGCGGCATTTGTAAGATGGACATTTACATATTCGAAATGGATAATTGATGTGACCTTGAAAAACTAAGGACGTACATTTAATACGATTCAGCTTCAGTGTTTGCGCGACAAACATGCCGATTATTTCAACTTCAAGCCAGAAGGGATTATCGTCAACCTAGAGCAATAAAACTTTAAAGATATGCTATTTAAGTCAATGGAAAAAACTGCGTATCGAATTTCTAAGAAAAAAATTATCTGCTTATGTTCTAATGTACATTAGAGTGTTCCAAAACCAATAAAGTCCGAATTTTAATTCCGCTACCTACCCCTTAGGATTGTTTTTAACCGAAAAAATATACCCCTATTTTATATTTTGAAATCAAAAAATATTTAGGGAGCGCTTACGCGCTCAAAGTTTTCCGTGTATTTTATATGGGGAAAAAACACTTTTCATAGAAATGCTATAAATTTCTGGAAAATCAATATTTTTCGATCGAAAAACTGTGGTTCTCTTCAGGAGACTTCCAATATTAATATCCAATTGTTTATTTAACCATTTTTTAATATTAAAGATTTCTGGGGGTTTTCGAGGACCTATAATATATTGTTACCATGAAAAAAAGAAACAATTGGGTATTATTACTGGGAATCTCCGGATGATAAAACAAGTTTTCCAATCGAAAAATTTTGATTTTCAGGCAATATACACAATTTCTACGAAAAGTTGTTTGTTCCCCATATAAAATACATGAAAAACTTTGAGCGCCTTAAGCACTCCCTATTTTTTTATATCAAAATAAAAAATAGGGGTATATTGTTTTTGGTATAGAACAAACCTAGTGGTGGCGGCATTATAAATCCGACCTTTTTTCAAATACTACATTTTTGGATCACTTTAATGTACATGTGTGTATGTACCCAGTGGGAAAGGGTTATGTCTGGGAATGCAAAAAGTAATGGATAGCCCCTATTACCTACGCACGAAAAGATGCAAGAATTTCTCCACAGCACCCTGTAAAAACAGCTAAATCTGTTTTTGTTCTATAACTTCTTTATTTGATGTCCGATTTCCATAAATGACGTATCGTTTTAAAGGTATTAAAAACTTCTAATATAGTTCCACCAGAAAAGCTTTTTTTAACACGGTACTCTGTAATAAATAGTAAGAATCTCAAAAATACACTCCCATGAACAAGAGTGCCTTAACTATACACATTTGTGGTGCTACCACGATTCAGCCAACTTGAGTTCCGGAAAAACTTACTTTAATTAAATATTTACACATTTGCTAGTAATTAGCTGTTGTTTAATGGAAATAGATTAGTGTTTATTTGCCAAAAGGTTATAATTTGACATGAAAAATATTTTTCTGACACGAAATATTGCATACAGTTTGTTGTTTTCAGAAAAATGCACAGAACTTTCAAAGTTTGTGAGACGTGATAATAGTAATATATACACAACTGCAGACTTTCTTAATAGGTACCTTTACAACGATGCCTCATTTATAGAAATCGGATACCCTTATAGAAAAAATCGATTTAGCTGTTTTTATAGAGTGCCGAAAAAAAATTTTACACTCCTGATATACTACATAGTGATACGGCCTAATGTACATTTGTATTTCTTAGTATTTTTTTTAATACATATAACCTTTTTTTAGTTTTTTTTAAGTGCTTTATAAAGTAAATTTGCTAAATTTACCATTTCAACTGCGTCACTTTTACCTTATGAGTGGGCTAGCAGCAGCCAATACGAGTTTATGTGCATGAAGTTTGACCCTGTTTTCACAAACTATCGTCAGATCGGCTGGGTGTTCTCCACGGAATGCGGCTCCAATTTCCTTGAGTATACACTCTCCATGCTTGCTGTACTGCAACATCAGCATTCTAGGAAACTTTGGAAGGAAGACATCAAAAGCACAGAAAATCAAAATATGTATGTACAGATGTATGTATGTATGTATTTAACAATGGGTAGCGGCAACAATGTTAATGTTGTTAGGCATTAGACGTTTAAATATTTATTTGAATTTTATGCGGTTAGTGTAGGTGAAAAAGCACATCTTGTTTAAAGCACACATGCATGTAGATATATACATACATAACTTTATTTGTAATTAAAAACATAATACCTACATTATCTTAAACAACTTTAGCTTTAGTTCTGCAATTCACACACGCAACGCAACAAACAAAAATTCTTTAAATACTTGAATGATGACAAACTATTCGCACTAAGCATCCGCTTTTCCAATCCGCACGCATGCGCAAACTACGCGCAATTCGAAAACTATTTATTCACATACGCTCAGTCAGGTACACGCATTTGCACACTTTTGTATCGAAAGTGGATATATTTTATTGATATGCAAATGTAGCTTGTTTCTTGTGAACTAAAACTAATTTATTTGCACAATTGAAAAAAAACCCGTATTTGTACATTCACCAAGATTTTTTCCACTTTTTTCGCTAGCTTTGTATGTAGTACTTCCTAGCCTTTCTACTTTTAACTCTCTACTACTTGAACCCTTCACTTGATACTGATATTTCAAAACTGAATGTATGGAAATTTCTTGCATCTCACACATATCTCTCTCCACAGTGGTGAGTGGTGTGCACGTGAGTGTGTGTGAATGTGTGCGCATTTACTTGTATTTGTAGCTCTCTCCGTGATTTAGCAATCATCATCATTAACATTGATGAAAAGAAGTGATCCAACATTTGCGACCTTGAACACACCAACATTCTACATACATACATTAATGAAGTGTGATTTTTTTTTTATTGTGTTCAGCGTTTATGGCACTTTCCAACTAAGGCAAATTGCCATTGGCTGTTATACTTTCTACCTAGTAGGTAATACGTATTGGCTTTACTGACTTGCTAACTGACTGGGTAGCTGGCGGGCTTGCGGACTTGCGAGCTCAACAGAAAACAGCAGCGGCGGTAAGCGCACGACGATCGAGGTTCCACGATCAAGCTGTGTGGAGAACGGCGGACCTACTGTATACATATGTACATACATATTATATATGTTTGTACATTAGGGTGACCCTTATTTTGAAAAGAGGTCGGGGTCTCGGTTCACCCCCTAAAAATGTGCGAATAGCCTGAAGACTAAAATATACAAAGTTTTAGGACAAGCAGAAAATATTTAGAGGGGGTCCACCTATACTATTTTTTATGGGTCCCCCATTTTTTTTCTACGACAAATATTTTTCCCCCATATAAAATACATGGAAAATTTAGAGCGCTGTGAGCCACCTCTAAATCTTTTCTGATTTAACTTAAACTTTGTATAGTTTAGTCTTCTGGCTATTCGCATATTTCTAGGGGGTGAGACCGAGAATCCAAAAATGTATTTAATTTTTCTGCATATAAATAAGGGCCGCCCTAATGTACATACATACATACGAATGAAAAAGTTGTGCTATTACTTGGTTGTTGTTGTTATTTTTTGTGGTTAAAGTAGTGAAGGCTTTTTAACTTTATTGTATACATATATATATATATACTTATGTATGTACAACTTTATGAAAGTATATGCTTTTTGTTTGTGTTTATATTTATATTTGTAGATTGTAAGCTTAAGCTTGTATTGAAATACATATATGCGTTTGTATGTAGTAAGTAGATACATACATATGTACAGCCATACTAAACAATGCAACATGAAAGTTTTATATAATTTGGAAATTTCAGACTTGCTTGCACATACAAACAAACGAACATACAACCGTTGAATATGAACGCATACTAGCACAATATACATCAGACATACATACATGTGTAAATACATAGTTATGCTTGTTCATGGACTGGTTAATAAAAAAAATGCGCGTTGGCTGTCTGTATCTATCTTTTCCTGCATACAATCTCGTCTGTGACTATCTGCTCGGTAGAAAAACTTTTGACGTTCCAAAAAAAGCCTTAAAAACTGTTAAAAGTGTAAGTTCGGCTTGGTGTGAGCTTAAGACTTTTTAGCAAGTTTATTTTGTTGGAAAACTGCAAGCAGATGTACGTACACACGTAAGTGCATACAGACTATGTATGCATACACATATGTACATAGGTGCATATGTACTTTTATTTCATGCTTACGTTTACATGCTTACATATACATATACATACATATGTACTTGCATACTTGTGCATATAAAAACGATATTCATATCTGCACTATGGCCGGAGTTATGGCTCTTTTGAGTGTTATTTCTAACAGTTGTTGCTAACTATTGCACAATATGTAATACTTTTTGTAGGAGTTCTTATGTACGTACATGCACAAGCTTTTTTGTTTGAAAATGAGAAAGGAGGATTTACTGTACATATGTATGTACATACATACATACATAGGTATTATGTAAACGCTGGAAGGGAGGCACAATACAATACTGCATGATAGTACCTAAATTGCTTTTAAATCGGCATCTTGGCAAAAGATTCTAGTTGCCCTACATGAGCTTTCCGCGCCCGCGTAGGTACCTTTCTAGAATAATCACAAAGTATGTACGTAATGTAATGGGACTTGCCCTATCTGAAAGCCAGACTTAAACTGTTCTTGTTACAGGTCGGAAGATTCGTGAATATGTGGCCTTTAATGTCAAAGGAGTTTACACAAAGCCGTCCATAAATTATCTGAGTATCATATTAGATGCAAAGCTATATTTCAAAGAACACCTTGAATTCGTTTTCGAAATAGCTGCAAAAACATGGTAGGTACGCTTTATCGAGAACGATGCTCAATGCACCTGGTCCCAAACAGAACAACGGACGACTTTAGCTAGGGTACTTAAGTGGGTATCACTATATGGTGCGCAAGTTTTGGCAAATGCGGTCGATACTAAGTCCAAAAGGTGTGGTCTGGCATTTATATTCACATTTGCACTCTAAGGGCTTGCTGTGCATTTTCTACAGTACCCGAAGACACAGTCCTTGTTGTCGCAGGTCTACACCCAATAGACCAATTTTGAGGTACCGGATTAATTACCCCTAACTCTGAAAAAGAAAATAGTAAGAAACTATACTTTGGCAAACTGGAAAATATGATGGGACGCAAGTAGCAATGGACGTTGGACCCACCGTTTAATACCAAAACTCGAATCATGGATAAACCGTTCTCATGGCGAGGTAAATTTTCATATATGTACATAACCCAGTTTCCTACAGGTCACGGCTGCTTTAAGGCCTACCTTACACGCTGCAATCTAGAAGACACTGACACATGTGATACCTGCGCTGGAAGCGTTACCGAAGACGTCGGACATGTATTCTTCTACTGCAACAAGTTCGCCCGAGAACGGATTTATCTGCGAGATGTCTTTTTTAGGCAGACCCAACACCCCAAAAAAAAAAAAACATTTTGCAAAAATGCCTCAATCCCCAGAAAACTGGAATGCAGGTTCCAATGTGGCAGCAAGAATCATGAACACACTCAGAAGAGCTGAACAAGACAGAAGAAGAATCTTGGTAAGTTAAACAAGTATACTGTAGCATATGGTCGATAAGATAGGATAGGTAGTATGAAATAACTAACAAACTGAAAACACTAGAACAGTAAGGTACGTGTGCTCAACTTCGTGCTCAAACCGCCTACCGACGAAATACTTGACGGTAGTACCGGGTGGTAACACGGTACAGGACGGTAGGAGGTTTAGTTCGGTTTAGAGTCCCTGCTTCCTCCTTGTAAAATATGTACATTTGTATTATGAACATTCTATGCGAAAATAAAATAAAGTAAGATAAAAAGAATTAAATAAAAGAAAAAAATTACGTTAAATAAGAAAATAAATTAAAAAGTCCCCCCAAACATTTTATGTGGCCGGCAATAAGAAAACGTAACCTCGCCCTCGGTAACAAATTTATTGCTGGTAATATCGCGAGCATATCGATTTCTTATTACCAGTCGCTCTAAAACGTCCGCCGAAGGCAACTCGCCTGAGCGAATCGTTTTATTATTACCTGAATGAGTCGTTTTCTTATCGCTGCATGCGATAATTGGTATTTTTTAATACTTCATTTATTTTTTGTGTACAAAATTGAAACTTAGAAATGGAATTAATTATTTCTTTCGGTATGGGGCTGCCTATTTTTTCAATCCTGTCTTTGGTATAAATTAGACGCTTTGGATAATACTGTTGACGTGAAACTTATGAGTGTGTCAATTTTTGATAACTTATTTATTCCGAAATTGGCATAAAAGCAATGATGTTGCCGATTTAACACCACGGCAATAAATCGGTGAGTCGCCAATTTGTTGCCATTGACGATTGTGGCCTATTTCTCATGTTTTGCATGGTGGGGCAAAATAAATTTATTTTCAAAATAATGTATGTATTTTCATATAAAAATATGAAATAAAATCATTAATGAGGATAATATTTGTTTGACTTCAGCCGTACCATCTTAGGTAAGGTTACATTAAACAGTGCGTTCACGCATGCAGCTGTGCTTTGCCGAGTGACGTGAGTAATTTCCTGTTGAATACCGGGCACTCGCAAATTATATGCTCCATAGTTTCTTCCTGATATCCACACTTCCTGGACTTTCTGTCTTTTGTAAGACCTAATTTCAGACCTAATTTAATCCTTCCAGAAGCCTCGAGTCTGTTCTCCTTGTTGATAGACGGAAATCATTGAGCTTCATAATCTTTGCAAGTATGCAACCCTGAGTTCTTTTCCAAAGCCTATCTGCTTAACGATACATGAGCAGAACTTGTGATCTTTTGATTTCCCGAAGAGGAATTGGTATATTTATGGCAAGTGAGGCGTCTAAGAAAAAAGTCCTGTATCCTGAGACCCAACATAGGCTGACGGTTTTAGCCGCTGCTGGGCTTTTTATAGCCTCAAAAAATTTTTTTTTTTTTTCATTAATTTTTAGAGGAAAAGAATAATAAAAATTAAAAAGCAAAAAGAGTTTCTTTATGTATTGCTTTGAAATTTAAACAAACAATAATCACCATGGTTAAAACTCCAAAAATTAAGAGATACCCTTATTTTATCCAAGTTTAGCAAAGAGTTAGAGATTCATAGAAAATTGCTTTATAAATTTGATCACCTTTTCACCATCTGCATAATATTCGCCCCAAATAACAACCATATATTATTTTAGTAAATAATAAAGTTAACTCTTAGCTTCTTTAAGTTAATAAAAAAAATCTATAAAAAAATAAAACAAAAAATAAGAAACCGCTTTTACAGAAAAAACATGCCCCACATAGAAAATTATGGAACAAAAAAAATAACTGTTTTTATCATTTTTATAACATTATTTTACTGCTTTTCCCAGTGCCTTAAATTCTTTTAAACATACATAAGGTTGTTAAAAAACAACGACAAAATTAAAAAGTTTAGAGTCAAGGAAAAATTCATTGAATAAAGCTGAAAATTCAATATCTACATTTCTTCTGAATTTGACCTTGGGATGTCCTTGGCATGATTTCTAGAGGATCTTGAGAAATCAAGGGACCCCCATATTCGGATTCAACGACAACAAAAAAACATTTTTTTGTTTTATTGAATTTTTGTTTGTCCTATTTGACCCTCAAATGTCCTCGAACCTGCCATTATATAGGTTCATGGACCTCGGATTCGGGTTCAGCGAGTCTAGAACACCAAACACGTTTATGAATTTTCAGGTTTATTCAATTAACTAATGAATTTTTAACTACTTGACCTTCCACTGAGCACGAACCTGAGGTGGTGGAGGCTAATGAATCTCGGATTCGCATTCAGCGTGTCGAATAACATAAGGATATATACATAGGTTTGGTTTAATATGCATAAACTTTTTTTTTTTGTAAATTATTGTTTTCAAACCATTTTTCAAGACGCCTTTAAGTGCCTAAAATTGTTTTAAACATAAGATTGTTAAAAAACAAAATTAAACGACAGTTTACGAGTCACAAAACAAATTATCCAACGAAAAAATTAACTGTTTTTATTACTGGGAAAGCGGCTTAAAAATGGGTTCAAAAGAATGAAAACAATTAATTTTCTCTTTTATATTGATTGCTGAGCGGAAGATCGACCTATCTTGGCAGCCAGTTTGAAAACGCTTTATCTCAGAAAACTTTTCAAGAACGCCCTACTTCAGAATTTGATTGAACAATGACCTATCTCAAACGAAAATATATTGAAAATGTGCTGAGATAGGGCGTTTTTGAATTGTCAGATGAAATAGAACGTTCTTCAACCAAAATTCCATGATAGGATGCTTTTTAATAAAATTTTGAAATAGGGCGTTGTTGAACAATTTTCTGAGACAGGACGGTTTCGAACTGGCTGCCGAGATAGGTCTATCTTCCACTCAGCCATCGATATGAAACCCACGTTGTTATTTTATATTGCACTGAGTTTTTAAAATAAATTTTTTAATGAATCATATCTTTAAAATTTCAAAGTCCTTTTAAGAAAATTCATAACGTCAGAGAGAAAAACTAAAAACGTAGTTTCACTATTTCTGGCCCTTAGTTTCGCGAATATATCGTCGCCTGGATAAAAGATTGGCGTAAGCGCAATGTTGACGATTTTTAGTTACAGATTCAGTCATATATTTTAAAATGAGATTTTTCGATTAGTGTTATCAGGTTTTGGATATCTCCTTTAGTTTCCGAGATATTGACTACAATTTTTTCGATAATTTAGTAAAAATTTAGTTACTGACGCAGTCATATTAAACTAATCAAGGTCTTTAAAATGGCGTTATCCATTTTTGGATATCTCCTTTAATTTCCAAGATATTGAGTAAAAAGTATCGTTAATTTAGTACAAATTTTGATCACATTTTATTGTATTTCATTTATTGCTAAATTGTGGACAAATGTCGCATACAACAAAATTTTACTAAATAAGATCATTCATAAACTCAAAACTAATTAACAATAAACAATAAAAATGAAATAATTTAAGAATTTTTGTGGACTAGCAACATTCTCCGAAATTTTGGAGAAAATCCATCTTGGCGTTTTTGAGAAATTTCATTCTAAACTTCAACTGCGATTTCCCAAAACCTGTTGAAATTAACATACGGCAATCTTTTACCCAGACAACGGTATGTACTAATTAGTTTTTGTGTATGTAAAATTGCCTCTCACACGGTGTTACAGTTGAGAAAATTTTTATCACAATCTATCAATATGTAAAATTGCTAGTTTTAAGTAACAATACAATAGTTATTAATGACATTTTTGAGGCTGTTTCATTTGAACTAACACGTCAATGTCAGGGAAGAATGAAGATCTTGAATTACATAGATCATCAAACATTCGCGCTATCAGAAAATCATCCGCACTCAGGTTGTCTTACTTTCATGAAACTCCTTTGCACATGAGATTTTAAGTTCAACAGACTATGTACATACAGTGACTCAAAGAAGTGTTCAGATGTTGATTTTTTTTTTTAATATTCACAATGCTTTTCAAGTAAGTTTTTTTGGTATTTTTTATAAAAAAAAACCGTTAGCAAAAAAAATATTAAAAATCAACCCGATCGGAAACTTGCACTTTATTATACTGTTAGAGTTTGAAACTTTGATTCATATGATTTTGGTTGAAACATGGACAATATTTTTATAGAGAAATATCACAAAAATTTTTAACTTTAACAACATTGGAAGTATTTAAAAAACAATCAATATGAGTTCTCATTTTCTTAAATAACTTTACATTGGTCTTTTGCTTAAAAATTACTTATTTTATTTCGATTCAAATCGTCCGAAAACTCGATATTTGGTATATAAACAAACTCATCTACATACGTATCTACGTATGTATGTACATACATACATATGTAAGACCCCTTAAGTAAACATCTTGAACTCATAATACCCTTCAATCCGACTCTTAAGAGTAAGGACGCAGTACCACTAACAATAAATAAAGTGTGTAAGGTCATGGCACGGCATGCTCATCCCACACAGCAACAGCAAATGACTGAATTAATTTGAAATATTGGCAAAATCATAATGTACCTACATATGTAATTAATTTTTTTTTTTTTTTTTGTTTTTTGAATTTGAATACGATGTGGAGTAGTTGAACTCTGTAAAGTCAATATCGCTTTTGAAACAGATGTAGGAGTATGTACGAGAGAAGTATACAATTGATCATGATACAAAAAAGAAGGTAGTTTCATTACTACTATTTTTTGATTATAAAGCAGATTTTTGACACTTCTCCAGATGTAAACATTAAGCATAGATTTACCACATTGAGATTTTCTTTTAAATATTTGGGAGTAAAATTTACATACAAACAATAGTAAGTTGATGTGTTCGATAATCAAATTTGAATGTTTTTCTCAAGCGTTTAAAAGTTCCTTTGAATAATATCGTTGTGCAGAGATGAAGAAATAAAATAAAATCTAGTTTTGAAACATTTATTTATTAAAATCTGTTTTTTATTTTATTTTAAACAAAATAAATAAATTTACATAACAAAACTTTTTTTTTTTTTTGTTAAATAGTCCGAAGAAGATGTATTGTTTGGTATTT
>NW_023459051.1:0-78943 GCF_013731165.1 Rhagoletis pomonella | reverse complement strand
TTAAAGCGTTAAACACTACATTGTTCGGAATACTCGCACATACAACTATATATGCGTGCAATGCTGGGTAGGAGAAGAAGCTTTGCGGTAGATTGTTAACTGACAGTTAAATGGAATGGATGATAATACTGTAACAAAGAATTTAAATCAAGAAAGCTTAACAAAGAATTGTCCAAAAATCGTTTGTAAAACTGGAAATAATTTTAACCGAAATTGTATACGCATACGTACATATGTATGGTACAAACAGGGAAGTATGCTTTTTTAGTATTTGCAGTTACAAACAAGCTTTATAGCTAAATTTATAAAATTTTCCAACTTAGTATTCCCTAGAATATATAATAATAATCTTTTAAGTAACTGCATAAGCTTTTTGAGTAAGTGGAGTCGAAAGCTTCGGCTAAGAGCTTTCACAAACTTCTTAACAGTTTTGAAAGTCTAACACCCAAATTCATAAGTAATACAGAAAACTTAAAATGCTATATACATTTTTTTAAATCTTTTTTAAATTGTGATAAATAAGGCCAAGAGTTTAAAAATTTTAAATACATTGAAATGTGCTGAGATAAGGCGTTTTCGATTCTCCACTCAGGTACCGATATACCATTTCAAAAAACTTAAGGTGATTACGTCAACATATTTAGGGAGTAGCAAAAAATTTTCCAGCAGCATAAAATACCTTTTTTCCTCATTACGCTGTAGGGAAAATCTCAAGTTTTCAAATGATGCAAAATAAAAACCCGAAAGACATAAACTTAAAATTGGGTCGTAGAGCTGTATAGATACTGCTTTTCTAGTTCAGATCATTTTCCCAAGATATTTTCATTTTAAGTTTGCATTGTGAATGACAAAATTTAAATTTAAATAGGGAAAAATTTTAAAATAACAGATTTTAAAATTTTTTTTTCATTTGTATTAAAGCCTGTTTTTTCTTTGGAAACAAATCAAGCTACTGACGATGAAAATCTATTGGTAAATAAAGAAGTTGCGAATGTTCAAATGAAAATGTGCAAAAATTTTTTGTGTGAAGTAGGAACAGAAAATTATGTTGCTCATACGCCATGTCGTACATGGCCGCACTGTACATGCACGCACATGGCGTATGAGTAACATTTTCCATGTTAAAGTTTGATTTTCTTTAATTCGCAATGCAAACGTAAAATAAATATATCTTGGGAAAATGATCTTGATCGTTTCGCAAAAACCATGTAAGTCCAAATTTTATTCTTTGTACAAAAATTAGGAAACTTCGACAAATTTCTATCAAAAGTTCCAACTTTTTCGATCAGAATTTTAAGAAATTTTTTTATAACAAAATGAAACTTTAGTTAAATAGCAAGGACCTTTTGTCTATACAAAACGTGTATGTATATTCGAACAGTTTTTTATATGAAGGAAAATGTACAACATCGTCAGCAAAAAAAAAAATTGCCAAAAATTAATGGTAGCCTAGACTAGCCATTCAAAACACAGTGACAGTGACAAATACAGTGACGAGCAAAACTGTAACATGGTGTAACACTTTTTAATTCACCCACCGCTATGTTTCCAAGTTCTGACGACTTTCATCCTTTTGTTGTACATTCTTGTTGGTACATCCCTACTCTCCTCTCATAACGATTTGAAGTCAATACAACAACAATAAAAACCCAGCAGACAAAAATGTAAATAAAGCCAAATGTTACAGTTTTGCACTCACTCTCAGTTTTGCATTTTACAGTTATTTTTTACTTAGTTGAAAGTCACATGACTTTTTTCAGTATTGTAATTTATTGAAGAAGTAATCACCAGTAAATAATATAGTTAATCAGGAACCATAAATGTAAATAATAAATTTACTGTGGAAAGGCGGGACCGCAGGAAAGTGGCAAAAAATTGAAAATATTTAGATTGATAAAAAATATAGCCCAAAGTGTTCCCAAGGGCAAAGGAAGTCTATCAAAAAATATTACGGTCCAATATCTTGTGAACTTAGCAGCAAGTAGCGATGCAGCCACTACTACAGAAGCGCTTAAGGTATTAAAATTGAATGTAAATCAGTAGACAATGATGCGAAAAATTGCCAAATTGAGCGCAATGGATCATAAAAGAAGAAAAAAGCAAATTTGATCAAAATACATGTGCGAGGGTGGTGGGCAATTTGCTGTGTCGCTCGAAAATCGGACCGTTGCCTATTTGGATATGTTAGGCCTTACAGAATGCAATAAAAAATATATTTTTAAGTTTCAATTGAAGGTTATTTGGTCTGACAGGACTCAATTAATTGCTTTCAATTAGATGGCCGGGCATGGTATTGGATCAAAGACCCAAATTAAGCCCATGCGCATCATGTAAGGCAAACTGTGAATCACAGTGGTCGGTCAGTAATTGTTTGGGGTTTTATTTAAAAAATCCGTTAGTACGCATTATGCGTAAGGAATAGTATCTGTTCATATTTCAACAAAATTTGCAAGATGTAGTCGAAAAAATTAGAGTTTCTGCTGAAAAATCACCCAAAACACACTGAACATGTTCGCAAAGCCTAGATACAAAAGCAAAAATTTGCTAATTTAAAATGACCTCCAAAATCCGCGTACATGAATCTCATCGAGAATTTGCGAAATCAACTAAAAGCACAGCTTAATAAGTATCAAAGTCCGTAAAATCGAGCACATGAGCTGTGAAAGCAAACTAAGGATATATGGAGGATATACCTCCAGAAGTTTTACAGAGATAAAAATAAGGTATGTCAAATCGCACCCAGAAACTAAAACGAGCAAAAGGGTACTGAACATTGTGTTAGTAGTTCTTTTTTCTCGTTAAAATTGTTAAAAAGTTCTTAAAAGTATATGAGTGCAAAACTGTAACATCTGCCTTAATTTACATTTTTGTCTGCTGGTTTTATTATTGTTGTTGGATTGACTTCAAATCATTATGAGAGAGGAAGTACAGGTGTACCAATAATAACATACAACAAAAGTATGAAAGTCGTTAGAACTTGGAAAGATAGCGATGACTGAAGTAAAAAGTGTTACACCATGTTACAGTTTTGCTCGTCACTGTACATATTTTTAAGTTCGGAACAAAAGGTTTGAAATTTTGATGAACATTTTAAAATTCGTCGAAATTTTATACACAAAATGGAATGCTGGGGATGCTCAAAGCCAATATGGATGTCAAACTAGTGTGAAAGGCGAAGTGTAAAAGAGTTCGAAGTGGCGTCTGTGGAACTGGTATTAAATTTAAACCAAAATTTTGTTACAAATATATTAGTGTACACCTTCTTTGCATAGCTGATTACGTTGCCACACGTGCCTTAATCTTTTGCATACTTAGTTTTTCGGTTATAAAATGAAAGCCCTAAAATGAGTGGAAAACTAAAGATATTCGTAACTATGTATTCGACATACATATGTCCATAGTTAAAAGCATAAGAAAGTGAAACAGGAATGTTTACTTGTATGCCTATCATGAGGGAGGAAATTATAAAATCTGGCGCATAACACCCAACTAAATGCACGTAAAGAAGGGCTTAAAATTTCTCTCCCATCCCTGCAAATTGAGCGACAGCAGGGAGCATACTAAGGAGGCTGTTTGAGCCACAAACAAATATGTACCAGTTATCTTGCCAGCGATTACTAAATACTATTAAGTATGCATATCCGGCAGTGACACTTTTTGTTGGCAGTTGCCTAAAGTTCATATGAAAAAAAGCCTACTCACAAAAGTAAACCTCTTCAGCCGAGACTTTACTGGAGTTAACATTTCTACTACATTTCATGCATAAAATTACACACGAAATGCGAGTAGGTATTTATATGTAAAAGCGTGCGATTACTTTTTTGCTCTTCATGTTTTTTCCCGGCAGCCCGTGCCGCGTTGGGCAATAAATCCTTGAAAGTGACATGACATGACAAACAGGATTACAACGAGCGCATGAGATTAAACATGCTGCTTGATATTTATTTGTAAGTCTGTATAGAGTATGCGGATATTAGATATTTAGGCATTTGTATTTAAGTGAGAGGGCATATGACTTGGCAAGTGTGCGTGTGGCACGAAAACTATTGTATGCGATGCTGTACAGAGTCGTGTGGAGCTTAAAGCGGATGTAATTAGTATAAAACGTTTGGCACTTGAAGGCTGCTTGATACCACTGCATACCAGCAGAGAATATTAAAATACTGTGAGCCAGTTTGTAAGGGGAAGTCCGGGGTGGAAGCAAGCTCAAACCTAGAGTGACTAGCTAGTTATGCTTTTGACTAAGTGGGCATACATATTTGAAAAGCTTTGCGAAATGGTAACGCCAAATGTTTTTATAATTTTCATTAATTGATTTCTGAAGTTTTTGGCTAATTAGCTCAATATACTCAATATAGCTTAGCACAAGGAAAGCTTTTCCAAGGCATTCGACTGTTTTACTGACCTCTCCTATGGTTATGTACATATGTATATATGATCTAAGTAAAGCTCAAAAGCTCTTTAGAAAAATTATGAAGTGTGGAATAGAAACGAGAGTTCAAAGGACTTTGAGCTGTAGGCTTGCGCATTATTTGTGGCATGTTTTGTGGCCTCTTTTTTTATAGATATTTCGAATTTGTTAAAGTTTTTTTCGAAAATGTAAAAAATATTAGTTTTAAGAGAAAACTCAAAAGCTCTAAGCTTGCGCATTATTTGTGGACATGTTTTGCGGCCTATTTTTTTTAGAGATATGTCATATTTGTTTTTCGAAAATGTGAAAAGAATAGTTGTGAGGGAAAGCTCAAAAGCTTTCTTGTGCTGGTAATACATATGTAGTGGCCATAATTGAGCTGCTGCGAAAAGTAAGATCTGCTGTGAAAAGTAAGATCTGCTATGAAAAAGTTAATTATAAATTCCATGACTTTTAAGAACGCCATTGAGTTGTAAGCTTATTCTTTTGTAAGCTTTCAGGCAGGCAGCTTATAAACTATGTAACAAGGTTTTTGTCCCTGGGTTGTAATTGTTATTTCCTAGTCAGTTAGGTCCCAAAAGTATAGAAAACAGCTATTGTCGCAAGATAACTTTGCTTTTGTGACCATGGCAGCGCTTATCTGCATTTATTTTTATGCTTGTTTGTTGAAAACTGATACACGAGCGCATACAACTTGTTTTCTCTACATTTGTGTGTGTTAAACCTAGTGTTGGGCAGTATCGATTCCAAAAGTACTCAGTACTCGATGCTGAAAAGTATCGACAGTACCCGATGCTTAAAAGTATCGATACCAAAGTAGTAAATACACAAAAGGACTCGATACTGCCCAACACTAGTTAAAACAACAAAGTCGTCGCAATAAATTTTGCAACATTTTTGTGATTTATTGAGAGTTGTTTCTTATTTTATTACAGATAAATTCGTTCAAACATGGCTTCACGAGGCTGCAAGTATCCTGCAGATGCATTTTGTTATGTCTGCGGATATTTTATCAAAACAAGAGCGAATAAGTACTCTTTGGAAACAGGTTTTAAAATGTGCGAAGCTTACAATGCTTATTTCGGCATGCCTGTGGGTGATCAAGACAAATCCTGGGCACCTCATTTCGCGTGTGAAAACTGCAAAAGGACTTTGGAAGGTAAGACATTTTAAAACTATATTGCTTTGTTATGGGTAAAATAAATGTTTCTATTAACTTTTTTATTAGACAGTACTTTTCTTTTCTAATTTTTTTTTTTCAGGATGTTACAGAGGGGAAAAGAGAGCTATGAAGTTTGCTGTGCCAAGAGTTTGGAGAGAACCCACTGACCATTCAAGCAACTGCTTTTTCTGCATGGTGGACCCTTCCAAACGTCGGACTGGCAAAAAAGCAAGTCAAATCATGTATCCTGACATTCCTTCATCCATGGCTCCAGTTCCACGCAGCTCTGACCGCCCCGTTCCTACTCCTCCAGAGAAAGAGCAGGTGTCTTCCTGTGAGAGCCCTGATTCCATGAGTGTGGAAGACAATGAAGGTGAAGGATTTAATTTACTAGCTGATAACAAAAACCCATACTATCCCAACCAAAAGGACATGAATGATTTGATCAGAGATCTTGGTCTAACCAAGTCCGATGCTGAACTTTTGACGTCCAGACTGATGCAGTGGAATTTGCTGGATCCTAGTGTTAAAGTCACATGTCAGAGGAAGCGTCACGAACTTTTTTCCAACTTCTTCATCAGCGAAGATGGGCTCTGCTTCTGCCACGACGTGACCGGTCTGTTCGAGGAAATCGGAATTGATTTCGAACCAAAAGAGTGGCGCCTCTTCATTGACAGCTCATGCAAGAGTCTCAAAGCCGTGTTGCTTCACAATGGCAACAAGTATCCGTCTCTTCCTCTGGCGCATTCAGTATCTCTCAAAGAGAACTACGACAATGTCAAGAAAGTGCTGAACGCATTGAAGTATGAGCAATATGGCTGGGAAGTGATCGGAGATTTCAAAATAGTGACATTCTTAATGGGCCTGCAAGGCGGTTACACCAAGTTTCCTTGCTTTCTATGCCTGTGGGACAGCAGAAACGACAGTGCACACTACAGTAAGCGTGAATGGCCACAACGAACTGAATTCACAGTGGGGAGGAACAACGTCAAGTGGGAGCCCTTGGTGGACCCCCAGAAGGTACTGATGCCACCACTCCACATCAAACTGGGTCTTATAAAGCAATTCGTCAAAGCTCTCGACAAAAATTCTTCAGCGTTCAAGTACCTACAAGACTTGTTCCCTAAGCTCTCTGAGGCGAAAGTTACAGCCGGTATCTTCGTTGGACCACAAATAAAGAAAATCTTCGAGTCTGAGGAATTCCCCAAGAAGCTCACTCGTGTTGAGAAAGCTGCTTGGATGAGTTTTATGTCAGTGGTACAGGGATTCCTAGGCAATCACAAAGCCGCAAACTACGTGGAGCTGGTCGAAAGTCTGGTGGAGAACTACGGCAAAATGGGCTGCAGGATGTCTCTCAAACTCCATATTCTGGATGCACATCTTGACAAATTCAAGGAGAACATGGGAGCATATTCAGAGGAGCAAGGCGAGCGCTTCCATCAGTATATAATGGAATTTGAGCGGCGATACCAAGGACAATACAATGAGAACATGATGGGAGATTACATTTGGGGATTGATTAGAGAAAGTGACTCGCAGTTTAAACGCAAATGTCGAAAAACCACCCGCTTCTGATTTACTTTTATGTTTTTGGTTTTCTGAAGTTTTAATAAAATTTAGTTTTGATTTATATGTGCTGTTCTGTATGATTTTCTCTGTAGTGAAAGACTCAAACACGTTTTAAAGCAGTGACGCTCAGGGAGAGCTTTTACTCTGTAAGCGCCCATACAAAATCTACGCTAGCGCTGATCTAAAGGGAAGTGAGTACCGTTTAGGAAGCGCTAGTTCACCTCATACGTCGGCGGAATACGTCGAAAGTGTCTTCAGATAAACATATTTACGTCCTTTGAGGCCTTATTTAAAAATTGGTGGAAATGTTAAACGACTATGCTTAGCAAATTATAGTGAGCTTTCGCATCCTTTGCTATCTGTAAAGCGCTTAACCGACACTAACTAAAGCTCATTGCATTCATTTTCAGTTGCATTCAGTTTCCATTACAGTTTCGCTCGAAAAAGCCTATACAAATCGCAAATTCCGTTTGTCCTACGCCCCAACGCCAAGTGCATCATCTCACAATTGCACTCTATTCATCTTTTCACTTACCTCTCAACAAAATTGAGACCGATTTTTGCCAAATATATGAAACCATGTATGGAGGAACCTTGCAGAAATTCAAAAATGAAAGCACGTCCTTTGCTCAATATACCCACTTTTCCGTTGTGCGTCCGCTTCTTTGCGCGTAAAAGCCGCTTTAACGCTGTCGGTATCCATAACCGCGGTCGACGCATGCATCGCAAACTGTTAGCCGTTGAATGAAATTTTGCTCCTGCTACTAATTGCTGCTGGTGCTGCGTCTGTAACGCCTTCACAGCAATATCTACATCTTTTGCCGCGCCATGTATAGGACTACTCGCCACATATGAACGTGGAACAGCGCCAGGATACTGTAATTTAGAATGATATGACAGCTTTTGTCCTGAGCCAGGCATAACGAAGGCTGACCGTGTTGGTTGGTATGCTACGCTCGTAGATTGTCGCCATGGTTGGCGATAGCTATGATCAGATGCAGCTGCTTTCATTGCTGTTGGTTTCACTAAAGGGCATGGACTACGTTCGAATGGTTTTTGGTGTTCTAGGAGGGAGAATGTTGAGTTGGTCAACGAGTTTGCATTAGTAGAGTGTTCACTTGATTGCGAATATCGCGCGTAGTTGTCGTCATATAAGTTACCCAAGTAAGTGTTATTGTCGCTGGAGAATTTGTTGTTTGTGTTGTTGCTGCTTTGGCTAGAGTTGCGTATACTATTGCGTGAGCGAATCATAACTGAGATTGCGTATTGGTTGGTTGGCTTAAGCGCGCTGTGATTTTCAATAGGCTGCTGGGTATGACTCAATCCGATTTCGCTTTTATAACTTTCGAGTTGATGCGTCTGACGCAGCTGAAGAAATGGAGAATTTTTCGATTTTGGTTTAGCTTTGAGGTAATGAGTTTTCGGAATTTCACGTGCTCCTTGTGTGGTATAAAAGCGTCTGAAAAACGGGGGGAAAAATTAAAAGGTGGTAGTAGTGTTTCGAATTTAAATGCCTCTAATAAATTGTTCTTTTTTCCTTATTAAATTTTATACTAAATACATCTTATAGGAATTATATAAAGCCATACTTTGAACTTACTATGGACTCATTTGGGCTTAGAAGGTGTCATATAATATTGAGGTTGGTCGCATAACTGTAACTGTGTGTCCATTAAAATCCACAGATATTAAGAATCTGTTTCGTCATACACCCTTATAAATCAGTTCTTAAAACGGCGAAGTCTACCCTAAATTACATTAAAATTAATTTTATCAAATCCAGTTAACACTTTGTTTATGGCCATTTTCCGCCGACCACTGTGCATGGTAGCTCATGTGAGCACATGCAGTTCATACTCTATGTAAATTTATGCTCCATTTAAGTTCCACAATTTAATTAACACCAAACATTAAATGCCAATGTGAGCGACTCAAAGCTGTCGAGCTGCACAGGTACTTCAACAGCAGTTTCAGCTTGATAGTTAAAAGCGTTCGATAATTGCAAAACGCTTGACCGTCAAGAACCATTTAATTGGAGGGAATGGTGCATACATACGCAGTTATATGTATATGGATATGCATACATATACGATGTGCAAAACAGTCTCGCGGTAGCTACGGCAGCAGCGCGCTTGTGTGCTCATTTACCTTTTCAAGTGTAATCATTGCCATGCTAAAGCTACCACATGACTGCTTTCAAAGCTCCTGCACTCTGCTACCTTAACCTTCGCGCTTTCCCATCAACTACCAATGCCCTTTTTGAAAAAAGTGTTTTTTCTTTTTCCTTTGCTTTTGCTCATTTTCTTTTTTCTTCTCCTCGCTATCAATGACGAGTTAATAAAGCTTTTATTATGGTAGCTTTCGCCAATATACAGATACACTCATTTGCCAGTAATGTAGCACAAAAACAAAAATAAAGAAAAATAAATAAAACATCGAAAACTGTTACGAAAATACGTTGAAACAAAAAAACGAAATGAAAATAAAAATATTTGGTTTAACAATGCATTGGCAAAGGGATAAATGAAAATTGGCTCAGTGCACAAAGCATAAGCTCTGATAAAGAAATAAAAATGCTTTCCATCTCTGTAGGGAAATTTGCTATAAAGGAGTTTCTAATTGCAAAGTAGTCTCATTTTTGCTGTAGTCGTTATAGGTATTCGGCCGTATTAATCTGTAGATATAAAAAGAAGCCTACAACATCTCCTTGCACTTGTCAAATCAAATCACCATAAAATAAGTAATTTCGCCTTTATTATACTATAACTATACTTTAAAAAGCAGTTCTGTAGAGGGAAAGTCCCAAGTTGGTATACGGATTGATCCAGGGTATTATGAAAGAGAGTGAGATAAACCCATTGCACAGTGCACCATTGCACTGGAGCCCTCATTTTTTACTCAATTTGATTATTTTTTAAATGAAAACCAATAAAATTTGCAACAGACCAGTTGCGTCCGAGTTTTCGAATTTTTGTTTGTTTGTATTAAATGTTTTGATTGTTTCTTTTAAATTTTTTAGTGCGAAAAAATAGCTATTTTGAGAAGAAATAGATTCTCATTTTCCAGTTAATAAATGTAAGATAGTAAAAACTAGTAGAAATCAATTTAGGGTTCCCCAAAATGAAATAACAAATTTAAAAAAATTTCCACAGTTATAAAAAAATGTTCACCAAAATTTATTTATTTTTGTTTGGTTTGTAGAAAAATTTTTGGTATTCAATTTTATATGTAATTAAATTTCAGTTCAATAAAGCGCAAGTTGCAAGTGGCTAAGAGTTCGCGTTGATTTGGAATGATATATACGGTGACCATCCGTTCTGTTTTTTGCAGGACCGTACTGTAATTTAAAGATCTGTCCTGCGTAGTTTTTCAAAACAGAAAACCCCCAAAATGTACTGATTTTTTCCAAGTGACGTGCCTTTGTCCCGCATTTTCTTCGATATTTTAAAATTAACTTTTCCTTATTGAAATAAAAGCAGTATCGATAACTAATTGATAACTACATAAGGGTAAGCTGGTTTTGAAGGTTCAACTAGTCAATGCGTTCTAAATATTATACGGTTATGGACAATGGATGACGAGAAATTGAAGACCAGCATCAAATACATCGATAACACTGTTCTACAAATTTTGTGGTAATCGCTTAAGAAAAAAAATTTTTTTCCAAGCCAATTTTCCTTTCAAACAAGCGTTTTCGTAATTTTTCGAAAAACGTGTTTTTGGTACATTTCGAACCTATTCGTCAATATCTCATTATCCAATCAACATAAGCGACCTACAGTCCTCTTACAAAAATATATTACTTTGCCGATTTCGATGAATATTATTATTGTTACAAGCGACCAATATCGAAAAATTGAAGTTTCAATCATTTTCTTTTTTAGAGTAAATGAAAATCTGATGAGAATGGTAGATGTTACGGAACACAATCTGCACAAAAAATATATATTTTGGCAAGGAGCCCTTAAATACCTTTCGAACTGTTGTTCTTTTCATGAGATATTGAGGAATAACTGAAAAAGTACTAAAAATACGTTTTTTCGAACAAATATCGAAAACACTTCTTTGAAACCATGGGTATTTTTTTCGTGTTCAACGACCCAAAGTTTGCCTAAAAATTTACTTTACAGAGGTTCGTATTTCGTGTTAAGTAATATATAATATGTCTTATTATAATTTTGTAAATATTCATTACTAAAAGATTGATACCAATGACGCAAATGTGATTTATGTTTAAAGTTTAAAATTGGATTAATAATTAAGAAATATACACTCTTGTTATTTGAATAGCGCATCCTTTTAATACTTAGTAGGTACAGTTTTCCTTTTGTTTGTTTAATATTCATTAGCTTAGAGTGAAAAGATGCTAAGTCCGTTTTTTATGAAAACTCATATTTTGATACAGGAGGCTAGAGAAATTAAAAATGCATCGTTTTGAAAAGGATAAAGATCCTTGTTTTATGTCTTCTCGTTTATATTCAATGAAACAAAAATTTGCTAAGTCCAAAAAAACTCCGAAATTTCGATAAGTCGAAAATTGTAGAAAATCTTTTCATAAAGATCGAATTCCTCTTGTTCGTATGGAGTTTTGCTTTGCTTTAAGCAGGCGAAATGCTTTATTCAAAGTTTTGCGAAATACTTGAAGAAAATGGCTTTGGAAGTTTTTTTCCTCTCCGGCACAATTTTTGAATTGGGACTTAGCAACTTTTCACTCTAAGCTAGCGATATTCTACGTCTACATCCCATCTAAAAAATTTTGGAAAAAAAATAAAATAAATAAACATAGGGGCGACATTTTTTTTGTTGACGGTGCTGCGCATTTTCTTCCATATGAAAATTTTGTCAAGCATACTTTGCATGGTAGAAAATCAAAAAAAGGGTGCGCTATTCAAATGACGAGGAATGTATATCTGTAGTATATTTTTGATATTTTTATAAAACGCAATTATATGTAGGTAAATTTTTTGAAAAATTGTCCTGCATTTTCAAAATATATTTATGGTCACCGTAATGATATAGCAACGCTTTTATTTCAAATATAGCATGCAGATGTGCTTGAAATGTTAGCGAAAAAATTACATATTAAAAATCAACGCGGCCTCTTAGCTACTTGCATTTTGCACTTTATTATATTAAAATTTAATGATATATAAAACGGCGTACCCAACATTTTTCTAAAAGGCAAACAAAATTTTAATTTTGGTGAACGTCTTTTTTATAAAATTTAAATTTTTTTCATTTAAAATTTTTTTTTAAGAAATTTTTTTCGTGTTAAATTGTTTCCAACTAGTTTTTATTATGTAACATTTATTAATTGGAACAGTAGAATAGATTTTCTTCAAAATTGCTACTTTTTTCGAACTTTGCACTAAAAAATTTAATACAAACAAACAAAAATTCAAAAATCAGGCTCAGCTAATATTTCGCAAATTTTATTGGCTTTTGTTTAAAAAATTAAACAAATTCAGTGAAAACTGAAGGCTCGAGTAAATTGTGAACACTAAATACCAGTTTTGAACCATTGTGCATTAGTACCTGTAAAACTATTCTAACCTGACTTGTTGATTGCTGCTCTGTTGATCTATCTATGAACTGGCAGTCAAATTATTCCAGTCCTGATAGGGAAATGAATATAGAAAATTCACAATTCAGAGCTTACGATTTTCCTACAGGTCATTCTTAGCGCCATACATATCTTCAAACGAATATACGCTTGAAATATATACTTATACGTGTTACTATTCACATTTTCATTTCAAACGTCAATAGCACGGCTTCCTTTTCTCTCCGTTGCCCTTCTTTACAATCTGAAACCTGTACTCTTCCGTGCACCTGTGTATACAGGTGTTAAAAGGTAGATGCGTATTTGTATTCGTGTGCGTTTATTATCCTTTTGGTAGTGCACGTGTTATAGCATACACAGACAGTTACCACTGCTTATGACCATTTCATTTACTTCATTTACCATTGAGCTCATTTAAATGCAAATTTAAATGAAATTGTAATCAGTTTAAAGTAGATGCAGTGGCCGAAAGTGAGAGAGGGGAGTAGAAGGGAAATGGTGGACGGATTTATGCACAGTGGATTGATTTGTTGCTAGTGGTGAGCAAATTCAGACAGTTTTGGTGATACTCGTATAATAATGGCTGAGTAGAAGATCTCGGCTGTCGGTTCAAGAACGCCATATCTCTTAAGATAGGGCGTTTTCAAAGCGGCAGCGGAGATAGGGCGTTCTTCAACCATTTACCGTGATAGGACGTTTTCGAACGAAACGGATATATTCAGAGTTGTTCTACATATGTTTTCTGTCTATAAATATGCGGATAGGAAACTACTTCACATGTTTGAAAAGAGTATGTAGTAATGCAGGTCAAACGTCATCTATCAGACTACCCTTTCGGCACAGGGTCTATAAGCAAGAAGATAGAGTCCTTAGTGCAATGAACAAAATTGAGAATTGGTGCAAGTGATTATTTAAAGAAATGAAGGCATTAGTTGGTTGAGAAGTGTGTACATAACATTAAAGCGGTTGAGAGATATGCGCTATCAGAGCTACGAATGCGGCCAGAGCATGGAAGCTTACCAGAGGACGGAAAAAATCTGCAAAGTTCGGCGTAGCAAAGAAGCTTACTTTAAACCAGCGATGGGCAGATGGAGCTTTTACTCTACACGCGCCTATACAAAATGTATAGAAAGCTTAAAAGACCTTTGCCTGCGGGCAAGGCAGTGCCGATAACCGTTTTGAACCAATTGCGATAGTTCAGCAGCGGCCTACAGGGGGTGCGTGCTAATACTTCTTAGGACCCAGTTTCGTTATCTGATCCGAAAAAGAACGAAAAACGTCAGCAGCCGGTCCTAAGAAAGCCATTAGAAACCTCTAAAGGTTCTGAAAAAATCCATCGTGGTTGTGTGACCACTCCAGGACACATGCTACAAATTGAAAGCCTCGAATTTCTTCGTCCCTTCCAGCCTCATGGAAGCTAAAAGCTGTTGGACATTTTTTCAAAGCTGCACAAAAGAATCGCCACACTGCAAGTACAATGAAGTATGCCATTTTAAGCGCTGACTGCTGGCAAAATAACAAAAATATCGAGGAGCGCGGTCAACATGTCCTTTGATGTGCCACCTATAGCGCTCGACCCGTCGCGACGCGTCGGCAAAGCAGTCCACCAATGAGTTGAAGGACCACACGCATACACACACAGTCACACACTAATTACCATAAATATATATAAAGAGCAGGCATAAATCGGCAAGACCATAAATGGATACATTTACAGAGAGTTACTTACTTATTTTAAGCCGAAAATCGAACCGAGTTGATATGCTTTTGTGGCGGTTTAATGCATGGAGACACAAGCGCGCGGAGCTTATTGAGCTGTAGAGCATTGCACACCTTATATACACACACACACATACATACGCGTTTCATGGTGGACGGGTGGTCATTCAAACGTTTGGCTGCCTGCAACTCAAGGACATGCAATTAATCCATTCGAAATACTTGTCGTCAGTGAGTGTAAGAGTTTATGCCCTGCAGCAAATCAAACTGGTTCAGAACTTGCGCTGAGCTAGCCTGAAAAGGGACGGTACTGGTTCTTCATCTATCCCAACTCAATGCTTGCAACTGTCTTTTTTAACATGGCGATGTCCTACGAAGTGACAATTGTCGCCCTCTGCAGAACTTTTGAACTTGTTCTGAGCTGAATCTGGCTTAGATGGTTCTGATACAGTTCATATAACAACAGTTCTTAGATAGTTCAAAAAGGGTCACCTCCGGGCTAGAAAAAATGTGGTTAGTTTTGAGCTGGTTCTAATAAGTATAGTATAGAGCCTTTTCTGTAAATAAGCACGCATACAATTTTGTAAATATAAATACTTCATTATATGTTTCAAGAGCTATTTGTTTTGAACTAATTTACTTTTTGACGCAAACTGTGCTTTAAATTTAG
The DNA here is from genome assembly GCF_013731165.1 of Rhagoletis pomonella. Classification (NCBI taxonomy): domain Eukaryota; kingdom Metazoa; phylum Arthropoda; class Insecta; order Diptera; family Tephritidae; genus Rhagoletis; species Rhagoletis pomonella. Next base: position 63,849 of record NW_023459051.1, on the reverse strand, counting down.
GAACATAAAGTGTCAATTATTCCTTTACTTTCTAAAACCGTTATTCTTAAAAATAATTTATATTTTTTACGTATAATGGGTATTTCTGGGATCCCTATAATTAAAAATCTGAACTAAGTCGTGTCAAAAAATGAGAAAAACGGTGATATATTGAATGATTATTTGTGATAACTCAGCGTTAAATTGCATTAAATTTATTGAAATGTAATACATAGACTTTCCGGCATCTCATAAGAAATATAGAATTTTGAATATTCACAATAGTTTTCATGCTAAATATTTTTCGTAAATTTTTTATTTAAGGATGGCTCATAAGTATTATAACATAAACAAGTAAATTCACGTTCCTAACTGTGTTGGAAATTTAGTAGAATTCTAGAAACTGTTATAAAAAACTTCAATATTTTAAATCAGAGTTTATAAGTATGCAGTTCTATAGCCCATTAAATTTTAGTATAATTAATCGCGCTGATTTTTTATAACTCTTTTTACGAACGCTCTTGAAGGCATTCTCCTATTTAAATATTTTCGTTTAAGATGCATGATTACACTTTCGTACACTAAAATTTTATGGGCTACAAAACATACTCGAAATATTTATAAAAAATATCTGATTAAAAATTTGAAATTTTTAAGACAGTTTTTAGAGTTCTATAAGTTTTCAGCACAGTTAGGAATTTGAATTTAAATGGTTTATGGAGTATGAGACATAGTACTTAAATAAAACCTAAACGATATAATAATTAAAATGAAGAACATTGGAAATTAAAAAAAAATCAATGCATAACTACACATTTCGGGGGCTTGGTGATACATTATCGTTCATATCAATAGCACTCCCATTTCAAAGTGAGATTGTTTACCACTTTTGCTAATTTTTTTAGATCTGATTAAAAGGTCAAATATTTTGACGAAAAATCGTTAAATTTAACTTTGTTTTGTATAAAGTTTTAAAACACGGTTTATATGATTTTATTCGTATTTTATACGTACGTAGATATGTATAAAAATGACATTAATGTACCAATAACGACTTTTTTGGAAATATTTGAGCAGTTGCCCCATAAACTATGTAGAGAATTCCAAATTAAATAAACGAAAACAGTTTGTTATTACTTACTAGGGTCTAAGAAAATCGAAAAAATATAGTATATTACATTTGTGCATCTTTTGTCAGCTTTCACATGACCAGGATGACAGCGCAACTAGCAACATATGAGTTTCAACCGTCCAACTCTGCATCCCTTTTTCAGTAGTTCAGAGACAGTTCTGTAATTTGTAGGGCGGAACTAGCGCTTTGCCAGACTGTCCCTAAATTTTGCTGCAGGGTGTTTATACATATATGTATGTATGTAGGTATTTGTGCATATGAGCATACGTTGGTAGCAACTTGTGGGTCCTTGGCAGTGCTGATGGACATATGTACATATGTATATGCATATATGAATGTATGGGCCCATGTGTGTGACCAACACTACATATAATCAGTTGCAATTTAAATGTACGTCGAACGGTGTGCACACAACCACAATTACTGGGTAGCCCTTACAAATATTTTTTTTCACATTTACATGTCTGCATACTCGCTTTTGTATTAAGCGACGGAAAACATAAGAAAAAAAGTACTTAATTAAATGCACTGAAACAATAAGAATAAAAAAAGTATTCAAAATGGTTTTCAATAAAAAAAAAATAAATGCTTGAAAAATATACAAAATTACCGAATATGGTAAAAATCCACAGCGCACCTGAAAAACATGCCATCTCTTTAACTGTTTGCTCTTTAGTACAGCAGAAGAAATGTGTGCCTTTCTACCAACGCGTGCATTGGCATGGTGTGTTGCTTTCGCTTTAAATTCACTTGTGCAACTCATTAGGTAGCTCGGTGTATTTTCATAAGTACAGTGGTTAGCATAATAGTTTATTATATAACCATACCTCATTGACATCCAAAAACCCAACCGGGACGCTATATAGAATCGATACACTGAGAACTTCATCACTGAAAGTTACTACCGACAATAAAGTTTCTGTCAATAGAATGCAACACTGTTCCCTGATACCATTAATTAGTAAGGAAAATACTTTTAAAGTCATTGTCCTGATGGACTATGCATGTTGATGCTAAAATACTAGGGTTCAGCGGGAGTGGTCATTTGGATTGCAGTGAGAGTGCTCCTACTCATGGGAAACCACCTAACAACGGGTAGTCTTATTGTCTCCGATAACTCTACTTTCCCCAGGATGACTCTGGATACACATCAATCTGTCTGGCCTAGCACCATCCACTAAAGTCTCCTCGATAATGACGTTCGACATTGGCATTGATGATCTGTGTTTAAAAGCAAATGCCTGTCTCTCCGATTTTTCTCGATTTGCGGGAAGTCTTACAACCCCTCCTACAAAAATAACGGCAACTCTTTTCATCTCTTGTACAGGGTCAAACAGCAATTAGGCATCCACGTCGGCGGCACTCTAATATCGACGTTTAATGCAAGACTCACAACCAGGTTTTCAAATCAAAGACCAAAAAACGCTGTTGGAGACAAACGGCAAACTGGCTGTAGATTATGCTGCGCCAATTTAGCCATAAAGGACTAGTAGCCCACAGTAAATAAAGTTGTAGACCAGACAATCAACCAGTCACTCTGGACAGCAGCGGAATGCATGGGGATGTCGCCTGAACACCAACTACTTAGCTTGGCCCCAATTCAGACTATGCTTAGTAAGCAATTGCTGGTTAACTGCTGCCGCAAGGAAGACCTAAGTAGAAAGTTGCTGGACAACAACCCTTACATTTTATGTCACAACTAAATACAAATTGAGTTGCTAATTTTATTTGTCGCTGACATTTCTTCAATTCTCATAAGGTTTATGTTACGTATGAAATGAGTGATATGCAATGACTAGCCTTACGCTTGCTTAAGAAGCTCTTTGGTTGGTAAAACCCCAAACCGCCTGGTTGAGAATCTAGGTATAATTATTAGTTTATGCAAATGATAATAAGAAATAACTACTCCCCTTCTGACCAGAGGGAGATCTTACTACGGATTATGTTTTAGTCTTCACTGAGTTAGATACAGTTTATCCATATTTAAGTGTTTGCCCGAAATTTTCTCCCAATTTGTTGCCTTCGTTAAACACATGGGAAAGTGAACTACAGTTTTACGCCGCCTCTGAACGGTAAATGGGTTTTAAGAGAAGCTTTATAAGGAAATGTCTTAGATTGGCGGACTGCCACGCCTACAATCTAGGGGGCGGAAATATTAAATGTTTTCCGATTTTAATAAAATTCGGTTTATACAATAGTTTTAACTGGCAAAACTAAAATATGAAAGATGGTCAAAATCGGCACTTGACCCGCCCACCAGCCATAAAAAATGGCTTTATAAAAACCAAGCTATTTTAAAATCGGATAACATCTACCATATCTGCTCCCTGAAGTAGCCAAACATTAGCATTATATATATATTTTATATATGTATATTAAAGTGGTCCAAAAATGTATGTAAAAAAAATAAGGTCGTATTTTTAATGCCGCCACCCCCTAGGATTGTTATATACCGAAAAAAATATACCCATATTTTTTTATTTTGAAATCAAAAAATATTTAGGGAGTGCTCAAAGCGCACAAAGTTTTCCATGTATTTTATATGAAGAAAAAACAATTTTTCGTAGAAATGACATAATACTCTTGAAAATCAATATTTTTCGACCGGAGTTCTCTTCAGGGGACTTCCAGTATTAATATCCAATTGTTTATTTAACCATTTTTTATGATAAAAGATTTTTTATTGGTCACCCCATTGCATTTTCTAAGGGCTTTGGAGGACCTATAATATATAGTTACCATGAAAAAATTGTTAAAAAAACAATTGGGTATTATTACTGGGAGTCTTCTGAAGATAAGTAAAAAATCGAAAAATATTGATTTTAAAGAATTCTACATTATTTCTACGAAAAGATGTTTTTTCTCGATATAAAATACATGGAAAACTTTGAGCGCTTTGAGCACTCCCTAAATATTTTTTGATTTCAAAATAAAAAAATTGGGGTATATTTTTTTCGATATAGATCAATCCTAGGGTGTGCCGGCATTAAAACACCGACTTTATTTTTTTGGACCACTCTAATGTATATATACGAGTAGCTTCTAAGGCAAATGTACTTCATAGCAAATTTTAATAAAATCATAGCTCAATTACTACTTTTGACAAATTTTATATGGGAATATGCTAATGTGAAACGTCCAGTCTATGAAAGATATACGAGAGGGACGTATGCGGACATACATATCTAGCTGAAATGTGTTCTGTTATTCATTTAAAGTGTATATAACATTTTGATATTAACCACCGCGAGCCGCAGCAAGGTAATTTCACTCCCCACAGCGGCTTTGAAAATGCTTGAAATTATATAAATATGCTCAACTCTGAAAGAACTAGGAAGAATAAGGAAAATTTGTTATGGAACAACCCTTGCGTACTATTGAACTTGGCATTAAAGCTTTAAACAAGTCCACCAAAAACCGATTACTTAACAGCCTACATACATATATTGAGTGCAGGAAATGCCGTTCGAATTTGTACGTAAAAATACTATTCATGCAACACTGATATTCCGTGCCCTTTGAATGCTGCTAGTGCAATTTTTCATGGAAAAAAGCATTAAATCGTGTTAGTAGACATGTCTAGAATATAACCAACCCTTTAGCTAGCTATTTAGAGACATTTCGAAAGTTGTAGTACTTTCTGCCACTCTCAGACCACTGTGCGGCGGCCACAACTATAATTCAAATGCATGCACATATTTTCATGTTTACAACAGTACATAGCTACATATGTATATATGTATATCTGTATATGTGCATACATACATGCTTGCTTTTCAACTGCTAAAGACACTACTTTTGTCTAGTGAAAATTATCTCTCCAGCGGATATTAAAGTAAAGCGCATTACCGTTGCGCCACCCGGTGCTTTTGCGTTGCTTAAATGTTGTTGCCTTTATTCTACTTTAGTGTTTTTGTAGTAATTTCCTTTTTTACTTCAATCTTCTTCCTTTTCTGTTTTTAATGATTTCTTCTCTTTTTACTATTTTTTATACTTAAATATTGTAATACTTATTGTTTCACTTTTGTGCTTTTTTCATTGCATCTATGGGCAATTGTTCATCGTGCTTCTGGTACGCTCCTTTGTTGATGCTTCAAGCTTAAGTAAGTTGCTTAAGAAAATACATTTCTTACTTTACAGGTGAGCGCGTTTCATGGTAAAACCAGTCGTTTGTAATGGTTTTACGAAAGAAGTTTCTTGTGCCTGTGTGTGTGTGTGTGTACATATATGTGTGTAGTATTATTTAATGCATTAAAATTGCATTTGCGTTGGCAATTTGATTTTGAAAGCTCTTTTTGGAGGTATGAATATATTTTTCAAAGGTAATTGATAGCGATAGCAATATACTATAGTTTTGACGTGAGCTGACGGTGTAGAGCAGGAGGAATCTTTTCTTTATTTATATCATAAACAAGATGATAAGCCTGGAAAGCTGACAAATTTGCACTCCGTGACTGAGTGAGTATGCTCTTTCACGTTACACCAGCTGGACGAATTTAGACGCATATAGAAAATTTTTTAAGAGTATTATTACTTTTTTTCATAAGTTACAATCAATTAGTTAATAAGTGGAACAAATATTACAACAATGTGGATGTTAAACGATAGGGGTTTGAACACGTTTTATTTCGAAAATATTTTTGAAGAGGGTTGCCACCTGCTCAAAAGGTTAAAATCAATATAATTACCAAATGAAATCAATTATTTGAATATGGGTATCAAACGAGAGAAGCTTATAAAATTTTTTTCGAAAACATTTTTATGAGGGTTGCCACCTGTTTAGAAATTCAAAAAAAAAACTTAGTTAACACGTTACTGAAATATCTTGGTATGAGTGCCAAACGAGAAGAGTTTAAGAAAAGTACTTATTTCGAATTTTTTTTTAAGAGGGTTGCCACCAGTTAAAAGTTTCATTTCCGTTAAATAAGAGTTTAAATTAAACATTACAATACGGGTGTGAAAAATTACCCTTTTCTCACAAATTTTTTAAAGCGTCTTGCTATCTGTTTTAAAAGTCAAATTTACCTTAGTTAATTGAAACTTTACATTAAGATATACATATTTCATATTTAAAACAAATTATTTTAAGAGTATTACGCAAGATAGTCTTCACAAATTTCCTAAAATTCATTGAAATAAATTTTTTTTTGCGTTTATGTTAAACAAAGTATAATAATGTGGCATTAATATTAAACTAAAATTATTTTCATTAGCTAGCAAATACCCGACGTGCTTCGCTCCGCCTTAAAAATAATTTTCTGTTACTCTTACTTACTAACCTAAAACTCTTAGTTCATAGTTAATATGGTTGTAAAAGCATTTAGAAGAAGGCAAAGTGTCGAATTTATTCTAATTTTCAATTTAAATTTTTTAGATGCTAAATTCATACTCACCCCGCACGCGATTTATTTTATTTTTTTTTTTTAATTTGCGTACGCCGAACTTTAGACACTGCTCACGCGTTCGAAACTGAAACTGATACTAAAATGTTGGAAACATTACTATCGAATTTCAAGTGCAATTTATGTAGTATTTTTTCAAAATTTTCTCCTTCTCTTACTTGGTGAGCACTAAATGGCTGAGAACTATTACAGCTGTCAGCGCAATTACCAGCTTGTGTCATGAAATATTTAGCATTTCATTGTGTTAAGATCTCGAGATAATTCAAATTAGTGTCACGTATTTGAAATAAATAGGAGACCTAAGCAAATGGCAAACGAAATGCAGAAGCAGTGACCATAAATGAGAAAAAAATAATTTATATACGCTTATCTTTCGGCTACTACATGTTACAAAAGTCGTATTTAATTTGATTCAAACATATTAACTCACATATGTACATACATACATATGTAGATTCCCTTGCACATGCCGCATTCGCAATTGGATAGGATCAGAAAGCCAGTAACCTTGACCAACAGCCAGCAAGCTGTCAATGGTCTGCAACATAAAAATATGTGAACACTTGAAATTTTTACGTACATATATATAGTATATGTATACATGCATAAAATTGTATGCACGCCTTCATGTTCTGTAGTTTGTATGTAGCAGCGTTCTCTGCTTCTAGTGGCAGTGACGGCGCTTCAACACTAACCACTTGTAACCGTTTCTGGCCTTTTCAAGTTGCCGTACGCCGCTAAAAGCCACAGTCGTCCTGCAAAGCACTTATGTCGCAAGGATATGCTCGAACAAAGCCACAAGCATCAACACTTGATTTCCGGTGGTTTTAATGGAGCTGCGGGTGAAGTGTGTAGTGAAAACAATTTTGATGGAAAAAGTAAAGAAATGTGGAACATAAAACATAGATGAATTGATAGAAAAATGAAATTCATAATAGAGGTGGAAGACAAAAAAGATCGGAAAGGGATGGGGTGAAACAAAATGGAATTAAGAAAATGTTTAGAGAAATTGTAACGAACGAACGGGAAGAAGTAAAACAAATCGAAGTGAAATACACTGGAATGGAATGCAAAGAAATGTAACGAAATGAGACGGAGTGAAATGTAAAGCAATGAAATAGACATAAATAAAATGAAATGAAAAATAGTAATAGTAAAATATATAACACTGGATCACAAATTTTAATTTGGTTTTTGTTTTCAAGACGCCTTTATCCAATTCCTATGTAAAATTGCTCGGTGATTCTGAAAATCCAGTTAATTTTCAATTCAAATGAAAATGCGCAAAAAAATTTTTGTATGAAATATGAGCAGAAAAGCGTGCTTCTTAGGTGTACGCGGCGTATGAGTAACATTCTTTCGCGCTCAATTTTCATACAAATAATCTTGTGCATTTTTATTTGACCACTCATTTTCTTATTTATCTGTCGGTTTTCTTCATTAGATTTTTCTTATTGGAACAGAACAGGCTTTAGCCTAAATGCAAAAATTTGGCACAGAACCGTTTTTTTTTTAAATTTTTTTTTGGCTTTCATTTGCCGTATTTTATATAGTGATATGAGAAGAAATAAAATCGTGTTACACAAGTAAATAATCTAATATATGCTCTTCCGAATAAACCAAAAGTACACTGAAAAAAAAAAAATGTTTTTTATAAATTTTTTTTAATTAAAAAAAAATCGCTATGTGGACAATCCTCTACTTTTACCAAAACGAATTGAATTGGGTTGGATTTAATTAGATAAGATAGACTTGGATTGGATCGGATTGTATTGGAGAGCAGGGTGATTAGGGTCTAGGGCGGCATGCGGTTCTTACCATATATCAGGGGTTGTTTCTGAGTTTGGCACTTATGGATCTACTGTTTGGTGTGAATCTGTTATGACGGTTGTGGGTCGCTAAAAGATTTTGTCGTGCCAAAGAGAAATGTTGCTTGCTTGTCTGCCAGTAAATCGTACACTTTCCACTGATGCACTATAGGTGTTAATGGGAGCAACTCATCATGACCTGGTAGTTATAGAAAGTTCTATGGCCTTCCGGTTAAAAAGGAGGATTGGGATACCCCTGGTGGCTGGTTGGTTTGTGGGGAGAGATGATACTTACAGTTCAAACACTCTTTGCGTTAGAAGGTATTAAGAAATAGTTCCCACGGCCGGGGGTCCTATGAATATATTCGTGATGTTAATTATGACCGCGAAAACCCGGATTACAGATTTTGTCTGTCTGGGTTTTCTTCTAACTGGACATGAGCCATTCAATGAGTTTTTGCATATACGAAATCTTCGCGATTCGAAGGGTTGCGTATGTGGTGCGCAGAGTGAGAATGCCAGACACGTTGTTTGTGAATGTCTGATGTACTCTGACATTACGGATATCTGGGATCGGATTTCGACGGACAGATGGACGGTCTATTTTTGAAAATTATCTCTACACGAGTCATCATATTAAGAGCCTGGTGGAAATTGCACGAGAGGTCTTTAGACGGCGAAGACGTGTAAATGTTTGAGGTGTAAATGCGCAGGTGGCGACGACCATTCCAGAGTGGTATGGAAAATCAACTGGTAGTAGTTTCGGGTAGGAGATCTGCCCGAACACGTAATTCTGGTACCAAGGGAAACAGAAGCTCCCAAAGTTTACAATGGCCTTGTGTATCGTGGTGGTTGCGGTTTTAACCCAAATGCGGGTAGAGTGGACTTTTGTTGGCTCGATGTTGAGTTGAATTACCAGCGGGTGGCGGAGTCAAAGTACGCCATAGTTCGCTAGGCCTCAAACCCACCAAGTCGGATAGTTGGTCCATTCCGCACTGCCAATTGGTACTGAGATTCTTGTATTTCGGACGCTGATCCACGCATTATTTTGATCTGCTGTATTTCCGAGCACCGTGGGGCTAAGCCATCGTCGGCAGGTACGCACGTAAAAAGCATCAGACGTTGTATTGCCTAGTATTGGGCTGGACTGAATTGGATGGAATAGAATTGGACTGAATAAAATTGGAATGCGTAGCACTGGATTGGATAGAAGTATTTAGAATTTAATTGGATTCTTTTGGGCAGTATTATGTTCTGTGGATTGGCTTACATTGCATTGTTTTATCTTAAGATATATTGAAGGAGACTTTAATGAAATCAAAAAATAACTTTAAAAATGCGCCTTTTGAAAATTAAAATTGTAGCTGCTTTGACTAAAACGTGCTTCTTTTGGTTCGTAAGCTTTCCGAAATGTAGGCGCATAGAAAAACGAGGAAAGCAAATGTGAAAAAGACTAAAAATAAGTCCAAATATCTATAGGCTACCCTAGGGTCACTTGGAAAAGTCTCAGCCATTGTGGCAGCTACTAAAGCTAGCGGCGCTAGTGGCGACAATGCTAAGCAACTGTGACGATTTAGTTGCGTTGAAAGTTTCACGACAGTTTAGAGCCATTTTTGCTACTTTCAGCGATGATTGTGCGCTTAGCTTTTTTTTACTTTTCTTACCTTTTTTCTTTTTCTTCTTAGCTTTATATTCACTCGTTTACCCGGCTGTTTGCCTAAGTATTTGTTTACTGCCTTGTAATTTCTACACTGTTTATTTGTTTGTATTACAAAAAGTCTGTAAACAAGAGCTAAAAATGTGGGTGAGCCATGCCGTATGCATTAAAGCAGTGCTTGAAGTGGATAGTTTAAAGAGAATGCGACCTACATAGAGGAGAAGAGGGCAAGCGCAAGTTAGCTTATGTAAACATAGCGCTACTTAAGTGTTTATTTTCCATTTTCCGGCGTATTTTTCTAGCGGGCTGCATACGGGTTTTTTGCGATTTTGTTATATGCATGGTTGTAAATATATGTATATATATATTTTTTTTTCAAATATTCCATTGTAAACATTGCAAGGCCACATGCTTTTCTTTCCGTATTCCCTTCCTCTCGCTGCCATTTTGACGAGAACGCACAGTCTTTCCACCTGCTCTAGCATCTTACAACTTCCCGTCCTCTCTGCCACTACATACCAATCCCACACTCTGGGTATTTAGTTTTCCTTTAAAGTTGTCACATAACATTTCCGCTTTTTTTCCGCCATTCCATTGCCCTTGTGCTTTTGAATTCGCTTCGCCTTATTTTACTTTTCTTCTCGCTTTTGAGTTTTCAAGTGTTTTCATTTCGTTTGCACCCGAAAAAAAGTGGCAACTTTTATTTATCTTTTCCAGCATTTCAACCGCAATACAAAAATGGTAAAAAAGAAAAGAAAATACTGGCAGAAAAAAAAAACTGAATAGGAAGGCATCATCACTGGCCACTTACGAACGCTCGTTGACAATATTTATTTTTTTATCAGCTTGTTGCCATTTTTGTCGCCACATTTATTGCGGTTGCTGTTTTTATTAGTCCTATTTACTCTCTCTTTCCCACTTTGCCTTCAATGTATTCGCGCTTTTCTGCGCGTCGCCACAAAGTGTCAGCGCTATATGGGCTTTTCGGTCTACATAGCGATGGCCTTTCTATTTCTAAGCTTTTTTCCAGCTAGGAAATCAGCCTTTAATTTTATTTTAAAGTGTTTTTACTGCATGAATATTTTCATTCTATATTTCTAAATGGTTATTTTTATTCTTTATACATTTTATTTTTTATTTTTACTTTTCTACTTTTTGTTCCAACTTTTGCTGCTCCCAACCTGCTGTGCCACCGGATGTGAGCTCTACTAAATTGCGGATATCACCAATCAATTGGTATTTAGTAGTCTTTTAGTCAGTTACCTGCCACGTTGGCGGAATGCTTAAGCAGCTCAGGTGAATTATTGCATTGTGGGTACATACGTATATCGAACGTGACACCTGTTACTGTAGCAGCTTGCTTTATTGAATTAAGTCCGATTTGTTGATAGCTTTATGCAGCATTGTTAAGCAGCGTGATACATTTTTATATTAAAGAAATTGAAATTAATTTATTAATAATATTGTGTGACAATTTTTTAACAATTCAACCAATTAATTTAATTTTTTGAGGCTTTTACGTTGGTGGCATGAAGTATTTGCCTGAGAAGACCTCTAGTAAAATTTTCCGAAAAATAGTTTTCTGCAATATGTCAATCCTTTAACGAACTTCCAAATTTGCTTTTTGCGGGGTTTCTTGAAGTACGGATCAAAACGACCCTTTCAGGCGGGCGCTAACGGGTTAAAATGTTTAATGAAAGTCTTTCCAATGAAATTTTACCATATACAGTGGTCAAAATAATTAGAGCTGCACCACGATTTGACAAGTATTAACATATAATCTTTATTGTTATTTAATTTTGGTTATTTTTTATAAAAATATAGGTCCTTAACAAAATCCGTCTAAATCCAAGTTTCAAACTTCGTGCAATATTAAAAAAAAATCGTGGAAAGTTTCGTAAAAATTTCAAACTTTTTTAATTAGATTTTCTAGAAAGATTCTGAGTATGCAGTTTTGTAGCCCATATAATTCTAGTAGAGCAAAGTATAAGTTTCAAATGGCGAAAAATTACGGTTGATTTTTTAGAATTTTTTTGTACCATTTGCTTTCATATAACGAATTTATTTTTATATGGAAAATTGCTCTCGGTGTAGTCAACAACGATTAACATGAAAATAACCAAACAACATTGAGTATTACTACATATTGCTCCATCCGGGACCCAGTGGTGCTATAGCAAATGAGGAGGCAGAGTACTGAACAAGGAAAGAGTCTGAGAGAAGTCTTGTGGAGTTCCAGCACGCAGCACTCTGTGTAGGATAGGAGGTTTAAAATAAACCTGAAGTAGGACATGCTCGTCGTAAACGGCAACTATAATCCGCTGATGGGAGTGACCATAATGGCTTGCGTCCTGGAAATTGGGTGAAAATGTAAGACTATGTATTGGGTGGCGAGGGACTCAACTATAACACAGATCTCCAGCGAACGCTGATAATGGGAATGAGTCGGGAAGCATTTATTTGCCAACGGCCGCACGGTGATGGCGTGGCCTAGTTTCATTATACCCGAGCGCACTTGTCCACAAGGGTATATTAATTTTGTTCACATAACGGTTGTTTGTAACAGCCAAAACGAATCGAGATAGATATAGACAAATGTATACATAAATGATCAGGATGAAAAAAGAAATCGATTAAGCCATGTCTGTCTGTCCGTCCGTCTGTCCGTCTGTCCGTCCGTCCGTGTACACGATAACTCGAGCAAAAATTGAGATATCTCAACGAAATTTGGTATGTAGGTTTCCATTTATCCAAGGTAGGTTGGTATTGAAAATGGCCGAATCGGACCGTAACCACGCCCACTTCCCATATAACGGTAATTTCCAGAAATAAGAAAACTGTGATATTTTAGTAACTACTGACGATAATTAACTCAAAATTGATATTTACAATAATTACCAGACGAAAAGTAAGAATATTATAAATTTTTGGAAAATGGGCTTAGCTACGCCCACTTATGGTTACATATGTATATCTTGGTAACCGCTGCACCAATTTTTTCCAAACTTGGTACAGTTGTTGGCCTTGGTACAATGTACCAAATGGCCGAACATTTTTTTAATCGAACAAAACCACGCCCACATTCCATATAACGGTAATTTCGAGAAATACAAAATCTTCGATAAATCAGTAAATATCAAAGCTAATTTATTCAAAATTGATGGTTGCAACAACTCTTTACCAGGAAATACGTTTATGATAAAATTTTGGAAAATGGGCGTGGCACCGCCCACTTATGATCACATATATGTATCTCGGTAACCGTTATACCAATTTGTACCAAACTCGGTACAGTTATTGTGCTTGCCACATAAAAGCAAAATGTTGAAAATTATTGAAATCGTATATAACGGTCAATTTCAGAAATGCTTGAAATTTTAATATTTCGAAATTAAAGGACGCTAATTTACTCAAAATTGATACACCCCGGCTTACCATGTAGCGGTAGCCTTCGGAAAGGTGAAAAAAGATATATTTAATACTTGCGCCGGGTATTTAATGTTCGGCTCCGCCTGAACTTAGATTTTCTTACTTGTTTTCCTATAAGAAAGTCAGAACGAAATTGGCAGCAGTTCTGCTGCTCCTTTATCTCAAAAGGTACAATGGTTTACAGAAGCTACATCCACAGAAAGCAGTTGCCCAAATCTGTTGGCCGCAAGTATCGTATCCTCGCAAACTATATCTGTATAAGCTGTAAGAAATAAGGCAGAGATGGGGCTTTTTAAGCAGTTATTTTGCGAGTGTCCCGAGGTTTTGCAATTTTGGATATTATTGATGCTAAAACCGTAGATAGATTGACTACAGACCTCAAGATAATCAATTTATTGGAACGAGGCATAGCCCGGATTGAGCACCCCTTAAATGGCTAAGTGGTTGGCTGGGTAGGAAGATTTAAGGCAATAATTGAAAAAGAAGAGTCAGAGAAAGAGGATTAACTCAAATTACTGCAAACTTTTCCTATTACTGAACAGAACTAATTGCATTCATAAAACATTTTAGAGTAAAATTAATACATATTCATTTTTTCGACTCCTTAAAAAATACGATTTTTTCAAATAACTTTATTTTTAATCACTCCCAAATTCCCCATTCCTTCACTACGAGTATTTAATGTGCACTCACTTTTCACATTCAAATGCAATCGGCGATTTTTTTTCAAGATTTCATCTTAATTTACATAAAAGCTTTGCATGCACACCCACCGACACGACAGTCATTTGTTCAAAGGAACTCAACCACGCAAAAGTATAATAAATGCGAAGTCACAAAAGTTAAAGCAGCTTCGTTGCCAAAACTGCACACGTATAACAAAAGGCATATCACAACGATTACACCCGTTATGCGCAGTTGATGACTTCGCTGACTTGCTGCCGAAATGAATAAAATGCATTTTTAATAAACACTTCAAGTGAATCTTGCGAACAGGAGTGCACTCACACACACACACACATACACACATACACACATGCACGTAAACAATAAAGGAAAGTGCGAGCGTGTGTGCACTCTTGTGCAGGTATTAAAAGTCAACCCTCAACAGCTGTAAAACAGCGAAGCAGCAACAGCAACAATACCGGTGACAATCAGACGGAAGCGACGACATCTGCAGCAACGACGCGACGCTTTGTTAAATATTGCGCCATCGCATGTTGCATTGCATTTGTGTTGTTGTGGCTTCGGCTGTTGTTGTCTGTTGTTGGCAACAAGTCGCGCATAATGAACACTCACGTGTGCTGAAAAGTGCGATGAGTACTTCACAGAAGAGAAGAGTTACGAAGAAGTGCATGAATTTTAAATTAGAGTAAGCTTTGTTGCATGTGCTGTGTTGAGGCTATAGTTGTTGTTGTTGTACAGCCCTCGCTTGGTCACGTGTCCACACTTTAGGAAATTTGCATACATATGTTCATAGTTATATACGTGTGTGTTTCCAAATGTATGCACACGTAGATTTTGAAGTGATTTCCGTAACGCTTGGTTCTTTTGATGAAACAAGAGCTTTTGACTAAAGTCTTCTGTCGAATGGATATTCAATAATTGATATTTTAATTAGTTGCATGATCTTACACGTTGGAATGGAGTAGATGGCCTGAACTCAAAGTGTTTACTCCAAGGCTTGTCAGAAAAGTTTTTTTCCGGGAAAGGAATTTCCACATACGTGCAGGTTCTGCAATTTGCTTTCGAGTGAATTTCAACCCCTTTTAATATGAATTCTAGTTGGGATAACGTCCGTTTATGAATTGGTTAACCCTCTAGTAGGCCCATTTTTGTATGAGTTGAAAAATTCAGGAATGGGTGATTTTAGAACGAGAAATCCAAAAATGGTGTACATTTCGATCTGTGACAGTAACTTTTTCCTACAGGGGAGAAAAACCAAGACCGTCTGGCGACGGGCTCGCCGATATACTTTGACGTATTTTCAGCTTTCTCTTACACAATGTGGACATACAAACCCGCAATCCCGCCTGCAGGCGGTCAAAAGTGCAAACTGGGTTTTTATATGTCGGCAAGCCGGTCTGTAGACGGTCTGTGTTCGAAAGCAATTTTCTCCATTTCGAATGGTGACATAATTATAAAACTTATATCAAAATACTGTGCTTTTAACTACGAAACCCACTGAATTTTTTTGTATCAAAAAATGTTTCAAAAGAAACAATTTATTTAATTACGAAGTTACTTAATAGCAAGAAATAATTAACTTTAACCGAGTCTTTCACAATCTGTGATTCAACTGCCGATTAAAATAAAACAGATTGACATAACGGATTAAAATTTACATCGTCGTAAAGGTACATTTTTTTTCTAAAGATCGTGCATTTCGAATATAGAAAAAAATTATTATAGGTGCATTAAATACGTGTTTAGTTAACGACCGTCTGGAGGTGGTTCAGTCTACTACAGGGTTAAGCTAAAGGATTTGAGTAGAATAGTCAAGAACGCCTTTTAAATATACACTCCAGTACTCCCGCTAGCGATTGATTCTTGGTAAATAAAATTTTGTGTGTTTTGGGTCAATCGCCACAAGTGGCCACATTAAGTAATTGAGTCATATAAAAATCATCTTCGCAATGCGATCTGTTTAGCCAAGCTTCGATGCTGGGAATGAGTCCGAAAGTTCAGCGCCCAGAAGTAGACGAGGCCCAGTGTTGCTGCCATTGTGAGAGACTTGTTTGGCGTTCGGTCGCGATCTCGGGTTTTAGGAGGACTCTGGCTTTTGTTCGGGTCGCCATATATGTACATACATATGTGCGCCGGTGTTTACCCTTAATAGCGACTTTTGACCTACCTTTTCGAATCCCGAATTGAGTGTCCGACAGACGTTGTTTGGAATCGATATGCTCCCACAAGTGATAGCAACTGGTGCGTTCTAGTAATTTAGCTAAGGTATCAATCATACATAGCGGTCTATAAGAGCTTGGTTCACCTTGTAGTTTATTAGACTTTGGAGGAAATACTAATCTTTGCTTTTTCCTTCCAGTCGAGAATACTCCATTTCGAAAGCGGGATTCGAACATCTCTAAAAATGATGACATCAACACTTGGTGATTTATTATTCTTTAGCTGGTGCTCCATCTGTTTTGCGACTCTTTCCTGCCTTGATTGCTTATCCATTTACTGGTTGCGGGATAAACTCCGATCGGCCTATTATTTTTCAAAGTAATGGTAATTTGGTTTCTACCAAAAAATGTCGCCTTTTGATTGTCCCTTTCTCTTTTCGTGTTCGATTCGAAATTAAAGGCAAAGGGTGAAAAAATTTTGTATTCGTTTCTTAAAATGTCACTCTCTTGTAAGGCAAAAAAGGCACCTTTTCTGTCCTTTGAAGCTTTGTCAGGGGAGATGGGTGCTCTGAAAGTCAGATGGTTGCTTGAAATGATAATGTGATGAAATAGTGAGCTGGACAAGGACAAGAAGGCAAAAACATGCCTTTTCAAAGGGTTGAGTGTAACATCAAGCACATTTTGCACCGTGCAAGGGCAAAATTTTTTGGTAGAAACGAAATCACCATAAATTTCAACAAATGCAGGTACTGGGCCCGTATATCCGATTGCAGCCCCATCTGCTACTTAATTCCCTATGACTCTACTGTTGTCCGGTCCGGTTTTTGGGCTCGTTCATCCGAATCTGAAGTCAAATTTTGAAAATAAAAAATGGCGCATCCAATATGGTGGATGATTAAAAAAAAAAAATGAAATTTTTATGAAAGTGTCTATATGGGGCTTTTGGGGTAGCAGATTACGAATCTGAAGTCAGATTTGAAATATTCAAAATTGCAGGTCCAATATGGCGGATGAATTAAAAAAAAAATATTACATTTTTATGAAAGTTTCTATAGGGGGTTTTTGGGTTAGCTGAATACAAGTCTGAATTTAGTTTTGGAAAATCTAAAATGGTAGATCCTATATTGCGGACGAATATAAAAAAAAAAATATGAGATCACTCTCTTGTAGCGAAACTGCTGAAATCTACTTCAAAACCCATATCAGCTGATGAAGGTTCTGAAGTCAGGACTATAAAAATGTTGTCAGATCCCCTAATTTCAAAAAAGTTTACAATCAAAAGAGCTTCAAATTGTCTCCAGAAAGCATAGCTGTGGACGCTGGATACTCTCATATTCTTAGAGAGTTCCCACGACAGTCGGTTCTACGAAACGGGAACGACCCAGATTTATATCTGGCCAAGGACTGTCACTCCAGCAACACTCCCCAAAGACTCTTTGGGAAATTTACAACAACAACAACAACCCTACATTTGACGAAGACTAACTGCAGGCATTACAGTAAAAATTCGGATTCCTTATAAGCCACTTAAAAACTCTCCACATCAGGTTTTATAAAATTTAATGTTTTGTTTAATAAATTCATTATTGGATTCATTATTTGGTATTTTGAGCAACATATAAGTACGTGTATCAGATTGCGACCAAGAACCCCATCAAAGGTATATGAAATGAAGCTCTTTAACATTAATTGTCCTACGACGGCCTGCAATACTACGCACCGACGACGCAGACACGTTAAAGGACGTTCAACGTTTTGCCGTAAATCTTAAAATTGGCATAAATTATTTATAGTGCATATTATAAGGAACAAAATAATCCCTAAGTCAATTCAATATCGTAAAAAGATACAAAAACCTCCAGTTTAAAAGTAGACTTTGTGGAAGCGCCCTGTCTACACCTCAGCCCATTTGATTCCATCATTTTCGATTTTTCTCAAGCTGCTATTGAAAAATCGCTCAGCCTTTTTTTGCTATGTGACAAATACATATTGTTTCTGAATAAACACAAATGCATACTTATGTGCGTATGAATGTTTTAAGTGAAAACCACTGATTACTTCAAATAATGCTTAGCGCGTCTACGATGCTCGTGTAATTGCATACTTTTAGGCGGATTAACATATGAGAGTGTGTCACTTGAAGTGCTTTTGAGCGAATAAAGCCGCTGCCGTGATACTACAAACGCTGCAATGCAAACAAAGCAAAAAAACAGGGATGAAGTGCTGTATGAATAAAAAATTAAAAAATGCAAAAAATGCAAAAAATGAAAAAATTAAGTACTTCACTCAGTTTAAGTATCGCTGGAGTCGCTGCTGCTGCACTGCACGTAGAAGAGCAATAATTTTTTCGCACAAAAGCGCTGTCACTTTCGCATAACTCACACTCAACCTGAAGAGTTTCATTTCACTTTCGAAGAGGTAGCGCACATACTTACATAGAAATATTTAAAGAAAAAAAAGCAACCCTCACGTTGATGCCCGCCGCATGTGTGCCTGCATAATAGACCTACATACATAGGAATATGTGTATGTGCGCTCGCCTGCCTGTTTTCGAGTACTTGCATATTATTTTCGAAAAGAAGATAAAAACACTCGCACAAAATTAATATGTTGCCATTATGAACTCGTTAAAAGAAGCGCACCAAAAGCGAAGGTGGGCGTTGCCGCAGCAGTGTGGATGGCATACTTTGTAGCGCCCCTCATATAATTTACTGTAAGCACATGCATTTACTCATTTATGGAGCAATTCAGAAAACAGGCCACTCATGCGCGCATATGTATGTATATATATACATATGCATTTGTGTGTACGCACTCCAATCATCTGCTGCAAAGCGTAAATGACTTTGCGTCTGCATCCCCTAAAAGCAGGCAATGAATTCCCATTCGAGCATCAATTTTTCCAAGCATAAAAGTTGGTAGCGCGCTCTGTTGGCGTAATGTATTAATCTAAATTGCTTTTCTCACAAAGGATATGTCCATTTTCTTTAAGAAGGCTATCTGGTACGGCGCCAAGAAGTCAAAAATTCACCAGTCATAATCATTATGCGGAAGCGAAGTTTCCTGTATGAAAGCATAATATTTTGGTATGCATACAAGTAGCAAATTGATTAAACTCACAGGAGCATACACAACAAAGAATAAAAATAAGAAAATAGTTATTTGTCGAAAAGAAAACACAGCAACACAAATTGGCACAAACTAATAAAAGTCCACTTAGACTGTTGTTGGCGTCGCTGCTTAACATTCGCTTATATCGCTATTAGGCAGACAGTGATGAAGTGAAGCCGGAGCTCTGTGTTGCCACAGCTGCTTTTTGATATCGTTAAAACACAGCGGCGAGATAATAGCAGTATGTATTGCCCGAAAGCAAAGAGAGAAAGAAATAAAAATAGCAGAAAACTTTTTGAAGTTAAAGAAAATTGAATGGTTCGGCTATTAAGTATAAAATAATGTTAAGCACTGAGCATGATTGGAAATAATTTTCCTAGAGTTTGTTTTTTACATTATCGCAGCCCTAATGTGCAGTTAAGAAATTTCAACAGTTGGATTCCAGAAAACGCCATTTTATATTTTGATCACCAAGAATCTCTAAATAATTAACCTACAGCCGAAAGGCATCTGGAAGGCTAAGCGGGTCTCTTGTAGGAAATTTTATGAACCCACCAAGAAGCCAACCAGGCTGTGCTTAATTTTCCTCAAAGGACTTTCTTATCCAATATTTATTATGAAGTGGTGGATGGTTCGTGAACCAAGCTGGCTCGCGAGTCGTTGGACTAACTCGAGACCGCTGCTCAAAACGCTCCACTTCCCCTTTCTGAGTACTTTTTGCAGGAACTTCTTTCCATTCCGATAGGATTCTATTGGTTGTTATTGTTCCGCTAAGCTGAAGGAAGATCCTAGTAATCTTTATTCCTAAAGTCGGGAAGCACGACCAAGACAATGTTAACGATTTCAGAAAAAAAAGCTTTATGACTTTCGTACGCAAAACATTTGTGGGGCCCCTTAGATCTCCAAGTTAACACTCCTGAAAAGCTCTCCGGAGTGGGCATCAGCAGTCTTCGCAACTTTGTTTCGAGCAACCAGCGCTTCCCTCAGTTTAACACAGAGAACCTGTGGATGCCTTTACACATGAATCAAAGATGGAATGCGGGGTAGATGCATGGATTTTACTTGAGCAAATCAATTTACATAAATCTATTTGCTACGCCTATTGGACTACGCAAGCGTTTTACCGGAGAGGTCATACGGTTTGACGAAACGTTTGCATGTAACCGCGAGAAGGCAGCTGCGAAATTTTCTCAGATATGCAGGCGGAAACTCAAGCACTCTACTCCTTACTAGTAGAGGATTATAAGAGTAACTTCGCCTGAACTTCTGATCAATTCGAAATTACCTTAATAATGCTCCCAGAGCATAGGGGATATATTCGGGAGTGAGACAGGGGATGAACAATCGAGGTGCGGCTCTGCTCAAAATGAGTCCCAGATGGTTGATATGAACGCCTCGCCTAGGGAAATCAACGGAAGAATGATCCAAATTTTAACACCTGAAAGCTAAGAAGTGGTGATGGTATAGAGGTGTAGATTTACGGGACAGATCTAAAATACTTATAAGCCCCATTTTATCACAACTCTGTAAGGAATGAGCAAGGAACATAGCTACATATGTGCACGAATAATATCAGCTTACCTCTCAACGGAGCAGACAGTTGAAAACCTTTTTTTGCCTATGTCCGGACCTTGCAAGAGTGGGGGAAAAGACATTTGGTGTGTGGTTTTAAAAATGACTAAAATTTGCGCACTGCTTATCTAGAGGGTGACAAACCACTCGAATAAGCCTACCAACAACAGTAAAAGGAAAAGATATTTGCGGAGTAGAATCGAAGTAGAGCAAACTGACTATTTGTGAGAAGCACTACATAAGTCAAAATTGACGAAACCGCAGAAAAAATTAAAACACGCAATATTTAAAAAGAGGAAGCTCTGAACGCTAACGATCCGATGAACTTAAATGCAAACTGAAACAACAACAGAAAGCAATAACAAATAACGTGTATAAATCATAACAAACCGAACTACTCAAAGCGATTGTAACCACAGACAAATATTACAAAATCGCTCCAAAAGTACAATAAACAAAAATGAAAAAAGTAAACTCACTTTGGAGAGAAGGAGAAAACCAAATATAGGGTGGTACAAGGGGTATGCATCTCTTTGACAGCAATTTTAAGATGCTAAGGTTTTGTTTTTTTTTTATGGTAAACTGGACGGATAATTTACGTAACGTAATCTTATATATGGGCAAGATCAAAATATTTTTGTTGATAAATTTTTTGATGTGGCTTCAGCTAAAAAAGAAAATACAAAAACAAAATATTTTCGCTTCTGGCTAAGTTGACGTGTTAAGAAATCATTGACGATTTCAAGACTAACTGAGTCTTTAGTCATGGGAAAAAATCTTAATCAGCGATGAGACACGTTTTCAGCTAAACGGATTACGTTAAAAAGAAAAACTGCATCCACTGCAAGAAAAAACTATCGGCCCGTACTGCTTTGAAAACGATGCCGGCAATGCTGTTATGGTGAACAGACATGGACTTAGACAATATGTGGTTTCAATAAGACTGCGCCACTTGCCAAACAGCGCGTGAAACAATGGCCCTTTTGCGAACCGCTGCGATCTAATTGAATCACCCTATACAAGAGTTGCCAAGTCAAAACCAAAAGGTTGATAGATAACGCAGCATTTCGCCTGAGGCACAATTGGGAATTGTGGCCGCTGCTTTTGGATATTGAGTGAAGTTTCATGAGTGAGTGAACGTGAAAAATTTGTGCGCTTAATTCCCTGGAGCTAGTTAAGCTTCTAAAAGAATATATGCTGCTCTGCTGTGTGTGTAATTGTTGATATATTGTTGGCAATTTTTCGATGCCAACGCAAAAGTGAGGGAGGAAAAAAAAGGAAGCCCCAGAGTAATAAAAAAGCTGTGAGAAAAACGTTTGTTGTTACATACAATGAACATTACTTAATTTTCGTACATACATACATACATATACCAGCGTTAGAAAACGCTTTAGAAATGCTTAACAGCATACATTTGGGGCGCAAAAGCAATTAAAATTTGGGTAGGCAAGTTTTCGTAGAAGTATTTAGTGGGCATCCGCTGCCAACAAAGCCATATATTTTCACATATTTAAAACCAATTATTTTCCGCAAGTGTTTAAATAAATGCTCGCATTTTTCTGTTTCTTTTAGCTCCCTTTTGGCATAGCGCGCATTTAAGTATGCAAGGATTTTGCCTTTTCAATAACAATTCAATAAAATTGAAAGCAAGCAAGCAATTCGCGATGGGGTCACATATGTGTAAATGGCATGAATAAATTCCTTATAATAGCGTAAATTGAAAAGAATAAAAATTGAAATTGGCATTCGAAGCGTTTCGTGAAGTTATAAAAATTCAATGAAATTACCGTCAACATGTGGCGCGAAAACCAAAAGCTGTAGCACAGTGCACTTTCACTTGTCGCAGACTGCCAATATTTTTAGCTGCTTAAAACATAAGCGAAAGGAAATGCAAATTTTCACTACCCCCGCCGACACAGGTTGAAGGTCTAGGGTTTACATATTTGCCAGAAAATGCCAATTTTACTACGCGACATTTTTATGCGCTACAATTTTTCTGTGTTTTCGACAGGTCCGTTGTTGCATAATTTTTTATATTTTTTTTGGCTATTGTTGGGATTTGTGTCGGCTGGCACAGCCCCTTGCAAAGCTACAAAATACTTGCTGCATATCTACTTATGTCAGCCGGCTATTAAGAAAAAATGTCACTATAAATATTATTGAGACATTTACGCGAAATGCGCGTTAGTGTAAGTGTATGCATGTGTGGGCACACAGACACACGCATACTCATGAATTTGCATGTAAGCATTGTAGCTGTGGCCGGATTGGTAAACGCTTGCTGCTTTAAGTGTTACTGCAAATGCCAATTGTCAATTGCAAACGGAAGTACCAGACAGCGCGCCAGTCACTTCCGACTGTCGCAGTTTGTCTGGCGTGTTGGTACAGCTTACTCACAGTGGTTGAACGGGGTTTGCTGAAGCTGGTTAATGCTTAAAACCGCTTCACTTTGTATAGAGACTGGAATGGTTTTCTTGCTACAAATCGCCACACCCACAAACTGTTGGATTTCATATGCAAATCACTGCCATTTCCGCCTTCTCACACATTTTATTTGTACGACATATTACTTTAGGTTTTTTCCAAATATTCGCTGTTTTTTAACAATGTTGAGCTCACACAGAAGCTGCAGGGTTTTTTGAATTTACTACAAAATAATATAATAAGCAGTGTTGGGCATCGGGGAGCAGCAGAAAGCTGGATATTGTACAGGGTGCTGCAATAGCAAGCGTTAAATTTTGCTTCAATGTACACCGATGGCTCAAAGATGGATAGGGAAGTCGGTTCGGGTCTGTATACTCTAAGGACCTTTAAATAAGGTAATCATATCGCCTGCCTGTTAACTGCAGTGTCTTTCAGGTGGAGATATTTGCCACAGAGAAGGCGGCCCCTATCATAGGGCATAGTACGTCTCTGTCAGGGAACGTCACTATATTCGTTGACAGTCAGGCGGCATTGGAAAGGTTAGGCTCCAAGGTAGTGAAGTTGAAAGCAGTTCGGAAATGTTGTATCACTGAGTCACGTCAGAATCTCTCTCTGCTGGGTTCCTGGACATAGCAATATAGCCAATGAGATGGCTGTATGAGATATATGAGGCTCAATAAGAATCCTACTGAGGAACTAATAATTTCATATAAATCTGCAGCAATGACTCTTTCCGGTTTCATCACAGGGCACTGCGCTTATAGCACCAATGCTCCAGCGATGGCGTATACCAACAAGCTCCCTCTGCAGAAGTTGTCGGGATGAGAATGAAGACAAAACGATTCACCACTACTTATAACAATGCCCTGCTCTCCGAAAAAGGCAACTGTGCCTTAGATGGTCCCAAGCCCGGTTTGAGAAAACAGGAGGGAAGACATGGGGCTTTGGTATTTCCAGGGTACGGGCTTGACAACCCCGTCTACCCCAGTTAAAGGCTACCAGTCCTGAGTCGGTGGAGGCTCAACTGGAAGAAGTCTACGGCTTTCGAGAGTCATACCAAAGACTTTAAAAATGGTGCCACGGGGAACAGATGCCCCCGGAGTGTGTTCGTCGGCGAGACGAGAAAAACTGGCGACACAAGCAAGGCTTGCAAGGCTGGCAAGGCAAACACTGGCATGGCTTACACGACCAGAAAATGGTGAAAATAAGTTGTAATTGAAGGAAATGTGTGGTGGAAACCGCTGGAAATGTTGAAAAAGTTGTGCGCAAGTTGAGCAGTTCGATCCGTTGCAAAAACTGAGCGAGTGGTGTCACCGCTCCTGGATGTGGAGGGTGCCCACGAGCGAGGCGAGTAGGACGTGTGAGACGAGCAAGACGGAGTATGAATGTGGAGTGAAGTAGTCGTGTAAGTCGTTCTAGTGTGAGCTGAGTCAGTTAAGTGGGTCAGGGTGAGTTGAGCCAGTCCAGCAAATCTCGCCGGCGAGCATTACTCTGGTCTGTTCATGGGTACGGCCCCTTTGGGGAGTATCGTGGTGGCTGTGGTTTAATACCTAAATGCGGGTAGAACCAGCAATGGTTCAATGTGGAGTTGCATTGCAACCGGATGTAAAGGTAGGAGGTAAAAATATCGAACCTCCACGGCTTCATATGGGATAGTTCGTGGTTTAACGACTCTAGACCGGCAGTAGGGATTAAACTCGGCCAGAAGGATGTGGCGCCTCCTGTAAATCATAGAGGGCATTCATAGTGAGTAAATATGCCTGTTTGGAACTTCCAGATGACTAGATGACTACTAGGCTCCATATTTCCGGACTGTTCAGTAAACTATTTTTTGTTTTAGAGGTTAGGATACACTTACTGCCACAGCGCTGACATCTGGGCAATATTTTCTGATGAAGCGCAACCTTCCGCATTTAGGGATCGCAAAATGTTCACCTGATCGTGCAATAATATTATAATAAATAATAAATATTTACAATGTTTCTACAACCGGAGGTGACTGATTATAGCCTTATGCGTGGGTTAGCTGCACTCCTAAGCGGAATGTGGACCAATGGATTTTTTCACCAAACCAATTCTAGCATAATCCGCTGATATCTGCGTGCGCTGGCTCTGTCTGAATATGACCTCGTACACTTCGAGTTTACCTATACAGCCAATTAGTTATTCATGGTTCAGATGAATACATTATACGCAGTAGCCATAGATATCTTAGATTTATAGATAGATATCTGTCTTAAATATAGCATCGTGACAACCAATGAGATACGAAAGCTGAATCCATTCCCTCTCGACAAAGGTTCCGGCTCCATAGTTAGAGTCCGTTAGAGATGCCGCTGTGTTTACATAGCGAATGAGAATCCGGACACACAATAGGAAAAGCACCCCATCTGGTGCGAACTCGGGCTCGGAAACCATCTTCGGAGCTCCGCAGAGGGAATATCAAGCCTACATTTGGCACCTTAAAGCATAGCTCCTTCCGCGTGAATTGACATTTATGGGACCCAATAATGAGTGTTATCCAAGAAAAAGAATAATTAGTAGTAATAGTGAAGTTAGGATAGACGACGGAATTGATTATAGCCAAACTGGGTATCATTCCCGTTTATACTCAAACTATTGGGAAGGCAATGTAGCTGGCTTCTGCAGCCGTGGTTTAGAGATAGAGATTAAAGTGGTTTTTGTTTCTTATTCCTAAGTAAACATTAAGGCCACCCTTTATATTCTCGTTAATGTGTTCGCCACTTCCTTTCTTAGCCAGCAACTTGTGCCATTATTGCTATGTATATAAGTAGATATTGTTAAAAATAATGTCAAGTGGTGCACGATTATATTAAATGCGAGCATATGCTGCGATTTTTTTTGTTATTTCTGAATACAAACTACACCAGACGATATTCCTCCGTCTCCCATCCACCCAAATCGTTTCTTGTTGTGGGGTTCACATTTTGATTTTAGCCTTCCTATTTGCGCATTTGCATATTGCAGATATTTTCCGGTTGATAGTCGAGCCAAGTTGATGGCGTGTTAGCGCTGGCTAGATGAGGGTGTTCCACGTGGTGACACTTATGCTAGCGACACCGTCTAAAACATACTTATGTATGTACAATGATTCAAATGTATATAAATGTGTATGAGGAAATCTGTTTCCTTATGATCATTTGTGCCTCCATGTGTCGAAATTCATTTACAAATAAGCGTTACAAATCTTTAAATGGCATTTAAACTGTCAAATCTTAGCCGTTGGCAGCTGGTGAAAATTGAATAGAATTTAATTTAGAAATCTTTTGAAAATCGACAATTGGCAGCTTTAATGCTGCGTTTGTTTATTGCTTTGTTATTTATGTGCCAATATATTGGCGGAGTTTTTTTTTTTGAACACAACGCAGGCACTTAGTGTGAAATGCAATTAGAATTTGGGTATGCATAAATATATATACCAAAAATGTAGAAGAAAAGAAATGTCGACTAAATGGCTGCTATTTACCGAAGAAGAATTATCAAACAGATATTTAGAAAAAGGTCTCAGAACTTGGAAGATAGAAGATTTTTGACTACATGGTGAGGCAATTATGGCTTGCTTTCCCTTCATTTCACGTAAGTTGCATATTGGTACCCACACGGCTAAAATTGGGCTGGTGTTTGTGGGCCTGCTACCAAATTTTTAATTACTATGGGAGATAGCGCTTGACGTTTCGCACGGAGGTTTTAGAAAATGCAAGCATGCCTTTAAAAAAAATCGCATTTTAAGATATCTTTGCAAAAATACCATGTGAACATCCGTACTCGGTAAATTAAGTAATTTTCAGAGCACTGGGGTTCTCTTCCGTTGCCTGTGGACGCAGAAAAGAAGAAATGTTAAGGCTACGCAGTTGGTACTTTATTAAGTTGCCACGAAGCCTCTATGACATCCAGTCATAAGGCGAAATGTAGCACTTGGGTAACAGATTTCTCTCTACAAGTCTCCAAGTGTTTTTCTGCATTGAAAAAATTTCTCATAAAAACATTTGTAATTTTTTGGCGGCGTAAAATTTTAGGTCTATTTGTGCTGTAACGTCAGGATGCATATCTCAAATTAAAGAAGAAGCTCGGCCAAGCACCTGCCAGAAGAATAAGCGCCAAATATTATTTTTTTTAACGGTTTTATCTTCTTTGTGTCTTCGTTCCCCCCTTTTGAAAAGCGAATAGAAACCTTTTTGCAATTCTAATAAGATACTTCGGTCCTCTTTCTTCCCTTCTTAAGTTTTTTTTTAATAGTCTTCATCTCAGCTAGGCGATAACGCTATGCACTGACTAATGGAACCATTTGATCAAGAGTTTTAGAGCAGGGAGAATGCCGATCCAAGTCATTTCCCTTCACTTTCATCATAGTAATTGCGCAAGAAGAAGAGGGTATGCGGCTTTCCGTGGCGCCATTGATGCTTATTTTCTAAGGATAGGAGTTAGGGTAACTCAAAGGATAAGAAAATTTTTTGAAATTTTTCGATAGAAAACGAAATAAGTTCAGTCATAAAAAATTTAGTTATCGAAAGCTATCAAGTTATCGAAATTTATCCACGAATTTTTCAAATTGTTCAATGTTTATTGAGTTGTCGAATTTTATTGACACAGAAACTTAGTTGTCGAAATTTATGGATAGTTATCGAGCTATAAAAAATGTATGGGATCCTCAAAATTTGTCGAGTTAATGAAATTTATCGAGTTATCGTTATACATATATTGAATTATCATAATTTTTAGAGTTAACGAAATTTATCGTGTTATCGTGTTGCATCGAGTTATTTCAACTTATCGAGTTACAGATATTTGTTTATGTGCCGAAATTTGTCGATTTATCGATTCAAGTTTTTGGAATTTTCAATATCGAGTTATCGAAATTTCAAGGTTATAAAGGAATTTTATCGCGTTACCAAAGTGTAAAGAGTTATCGAAATTTATCAATACCTTTCGAAAAATATGAAGCTATAAAAATTTGTCGAGTTATCTAAATTTATAGAGTTCGAGTTATCGATTTATATTGTCATATATAAATTTTTGAGTTTTCGAAATATATCGAGCCATCGAAACGCATAATTATCGGGATTTATTGAAATTAATCGATATTAGTCGAGTTATCAAATTTTACTGAGTTATCGTGTTTTAGTTTATTTTGAAATTCATCAGATTATCGATATGTATCAAAGTTTCGAAATTTATCGACAAACTGAAATGTAACGGGTCAATTCCAAGCCCTACCAAAGTCCTCCAAAGCCCTTCAAGGGTATACAAAATTGTCCTCATATTTTAGTTCTAAAGCAGGCTCTTAAAAAAGTAGAAAAACGGTTGAACTTCAACAGTAACTGGCACTCCTAGTCCGCATTTTTTGTTGTATGCACAGTCAACCTTAGCAGCTTATGCTCTTTGCTATGTGATCTTTAGGTGAGAAAGGTTATACGCAAGTGAGATTTACACGAGCGCTCCATGACGCTTTTGTGCGCTACATTTGCGGTCTGATATTGGTATTTCTTTGCTTTTTTTTAAACTTTGAATTAAAAAAAAAATGTTCTTTAATTTAAACGTGTTTACTCACACAATTTGCTCACAATTTGAGCATTTACTTTAAATTAAGAATTTAGTGCTGACGCCATTTTTACACTCAGAAGAACACCAACCAGCTATTATGCCCCTGGGATCTTGACGTAGGTATTTGTCTTATTCCGCGTATTCATTTGTTTAGATTTTCCTTTAACAAATTTCACCATCTTTTGCTGTGCACCGCAGAAAACTTTGCATATTTTTTGGTTGTCGCAGCAGTTGCTTCTAAGTATATAAAAAATGAAAGCGCAAAAAAGCATAAATCCCAGTGGACATTAAACGCTCCATTAATGTTGACGCAGCTATGGTATGTTTATGTAGGTACATAGTTGGCTAAAGGGCGGTAGCTCGCCAAGAACAAATGAAACATATAAATTTGCCATTTGTTTTCAACCAATTTAACATTGGCATATTGATTGTGAGGACTTCAGTGTAAAACGAAAAAAGGTTGCCAGCCCCATCCACACCTGCCCCCTGGTGGGCCAAATGAACTTCCATTTGAGTCCATTTTTCGCCTTCAGGCAGCTCGCGCGCTTTTTTTCGTCAATTTAGATCTTTTCCTTTCGACTTCGTTTGCCTTGCTTTCTTACTGATTTTGCAATATTTATGATTAGCAATTTATTATTCATCAGCAGACGCGTTTGTTGAGCGAGAGCTGTTTGCTGAACGTTGCTGACGCTGCCGTAGCCACCACCAGCAGCGTGCTTAAAGCAAATACACATATCGATTTAATGGAAGCGGCGGAAAGTTAGCGTGCAGAGCTTTTGGAGTCTATACTAAATATTTGAAGATGGCTGCTGCTGAGTTGCTGGGGTGCTGTACAAACACATATCGCATTAGCATGCACTTAATTTGATTAACACGCTGCTAACAGGCGGATACATCAAAAAAGCAACAACAACAATGCACACAAAGAAAATACATAAACAAGTGAGTCATGGATCTCCACTGGCTGTTTGTAAATAAACAAATAAAATCGCTCATAAAATCGTTTCCTTTGAAAGGCCTTCAATATCCGAGACACTTCGACGCACACAAACAAAGTAAGAAAGAAAAGTTACTTGCAAAGTCAGAAGAAGAACATATCAAAGATAATCGACTGAGAAAATCGAAACAATATTCAATATTCAATGGCTAGCAGAACAAGTCAATGCACGTAAACAACACAGGATTAAGTAAAAGAAGAAAAAAAAAACAGTAGGAGCGTAAAAAAAGAAACACGCTGAGCGCAAACATCAACAGCTAACAGAAAGTCGGCAAGTAAGCAAAAAAGGCGGCCAAGCACGCGCGAGAGTGAGTGAGTGAGTAAATATCGAGTCTGTACGCTGAAAAACTGATGAATAAAGAAACAGCAGCAGACAGCCATCAGCGTTGCAATCATTTCGGTATTTAAATTGTTGCACATATTTCATAAAGCATACTTGAAGGCGCAGTAACTGTCTTAGCTGATGAATTTTCTTTTAACAACGACTTCACTACACTTCATTTAACTGCCATTGCTGTTGATTGCTTTACAGCCGCTACTTCTCCGGCTGGTGTTTTCTTGTAGAAAGCGCGCAGAAAAATGTAAACAGTCAGGGATAATGGAAACTTGAGAAAATATGTATGTCTGAGAGGGCGCGAAGTGCAGTTGGCTATCACTGAATACATATTTATATACAGATTGAACTGAGCTAAAGCGGATGAGTGTGGAGTGGAAAGTATGTACATAATCCAATGATAAAATATTACACTGCCAGATGGATTGGAGAAGTCTTAACCAGAACTGCTGGTAGCGAGTTATTTGAACATTTTGTGCTTAGTGTATTTTGGGATGTAGTTTTTGGCAGGTGGCGCCGGTGTCGAGATATTTGCAAAAGCCGAATTTTTTCATTGTAACGGGTGATTTTTTTGAGGTTAGGATTTTCATGCATTAGTATTTGACAGATCACGTGGGATTTCAGACATGGTGTCAAAGAGAAATGCTTTGAAATTTCATCATGAATAGACTTACTAACGAGCAACGCTTGCAAATCATTGAATTTTATTACCAAAATCAGTGTTCGGTTCGAAATGTGTGTTATCGACAAATTTTGTTCAGCGATGAGGCTCATTTCTGGTTGAATGGCTTCGTAAATAAGCAAAATTGCCGCATTTGGAGTGAAGAGCAACCAGAAGCCGTTCAAGAACTGCCCATGCATCCCGAAAAATGCACTGTTTGGTGTGGTTTGTACGCTGGTGGAATCATTGGACCGTATTTTTTCAAAGATGCTGTTGGACGCAACGTTACGGTGAATGGCGATCGCTATCGTTCGATGCTAACAAACTTTTTGTTGCCAAAAATGGAAGAACTGAACTTGGTTGACATGTGGTTTCAACAAGATGGCGCTACATGCCACACAGCTCGCGATTCTATGGCCATTTTGAGGGAAAACTTCGGAGAACAATTCATCTCAAGAAATGAACCGGTAAGTTGGCCACCAAGATCATGCGATTTGACGCCTTTAGACTATTTTTTGTGGGGCTACGTCAAGTCTAAAGTCTACAGAAATAAGCCAGCAACTATTCCAGCTTTGGAAGACAACATTTCCGAAGAAATTCGGGCTATTCCGGCCGAAATGCTCGAAAAAGTTGCCCAAAATTGGACTTTCCGAATGCACCACCTAAGACGCAGCCGCGGTCAACATTTAAATGAAATTATCTTCAAAAAGTAAATGTCATGGACCAATCTAACGTTTCAAATAAAGAACCGATGAGATTTTGCAAATTTTATGCGTTTTTTTTTTAAAAAAAGTTATCAAGCTCTTAAAAAATCACCCGTTATTTGTAGTAATTTCAAAATAGATACTAGCTACAAAAGGGGAAATATTCCAGAAAAATTTATTGCCAGGTGGTGCCTTAAGTATTTTGTTAAGTTAAGTTTTGACTATTGGTCTTTTTTATTTTATTTTTTTATAGATATTAAAGAAAATTGAATATAGGGGTATTTTTAGCGCAACAGAAGCCAAATCAATAATTTTTAAAATCTTAGTTTGTCTGTTGTCTGTACTTTTGTTCGCGCATCACTCGAAAACTAATGCATGAAATTGCATGCAGTTTATACCGATGTATTAGAAAATATAGGCAAAAAAAATGAAGAGTTGCCACCTGTTGGAAAATTCCAGTTTAAGTAAATTGATAAGATAAAATAAATATTGCAATTTGGCTGTTAAAAGAAAGTGTTTAAGAAGGCTTACAGCCGAAAATATTTGTGTGCAAGGTTACCACCTATTTCACAATTTTAATTTAATTTTATTGATACGATAAACTAAATATTGCAATATGGGTATCGAAATAAAAACGTTTAGGAATTTTACGGCCGAAAATATTTTTGAGGCGGGTTGCCACCTGTTTCAAAATGTTTATGTAAATTAAATTGATGAAATAAATGTAATGAAATATTACAACCAAAGAGGTTTAAGAAAGTTTACTGTCGAAAATATTTTTAAAGCGGGTTGCCACCTGTTTGAAAAATTTAATTCTGCTAAATTGATAAGAAAAGTTAGATATTGAACTAGTACACCATTGAACACCCGCATTTATAAAACAGAAATAATGCTTCATAAATCGAATTATTATTTATTTTTTGAATATCTCACTTCATAAAGTTCTTTAAATACATTTTATTTTTTTACGAACGAGGCCATACGTTTTTTGGTTTTTTAAAACGCAGTGAAGCACGCCGGATATTTGCTAGCTTGCTCATAAAAGCCTAACTGGTTATACAACAAACACCATATAAATTCACATTTCAAACATCTACATCTACATCTACAAAAATTATAAAAGTTCTGCAAAGCCTCACCAAAATTTTAAAGTTTTTAATCAGAATTTTTAGACACAATTTTGGTATGCAGCTTTGTAGCCCATTTAGTTGTAGTATAACGAAGTTCAAGTTTCAAGTTGGTAAAAAATTTCGTTAATTTTTGAGACTTATAAGAAAATAGTCAGAACTGGCCAAACTATCTGACTCCTATTTCTTCGTGCACCACTGTATATGTAAGATTTTCCTTAAAACGTATGCCACAATTTTCCGTACGTAAATAGTGTTTTTATCGGAAAACTCTATCTTTTGATTGTACTTCAACTCAGCTCAAATTTCATTGTATGCGCTCCTTACGTTGCACTTCATTTCATTTCATTTGCCGCCAACTTTAACCAACTTCAAGTAATTGCCCTGCAATTTGCCATCGATTGCACTTCAAATGCAGTTTCGCATACGTTTTCGCAATACTTCGGCGTTCGCTGCATTCATTCATTCGTTGACTGCGTGTATATTCATTTCATTTCGATTTCTTTGCACATTCAAATTATTTACCTTCTTCGTTGTTTTCGTTTCATTTTCATTTGCTGAGAACAATATTTTCCATTCGATTGCATTCGGTGTGTGTGTGTGCTTACTGTGTTTGCTGTACTTCTTTTGCTATTATTCATTTTCTCAACTCAGTTTTTCATTAAGATATGTATGTATGTAAATATAAGTATGTAGATATGTATAGCTGCATGCAATCTAAAGTTTCCTTGCGTTCGTTGAAGTTTGGTGTTATAAGTTGTCGAACGTAATACCAAATCTGTCTGAGGATGGTGATAAAAAATTTTGTGCTAAAAAAGCGAAAAAATTGCTATTTTTGTATTTATGTACATATACAAACTGGACATATTTTTTAAACTACGTATAAATAAATCATTTCTTGGGGGGAACATTTTTTTCAGATAGATATGTATGTATTTGCCCTCATGGCATTTTTACTCTTCCTAGAATTTGTTCAGTGGTTGCATTCAATAACTCTCAAAACTGAAATTCTCTGCTATACTTTGCAAGCATGCTACGTATGTAGGTATGCCATGAAGTTGCAGACTTTAGCACAAAGAACTCAGAGGAAAAAATT
Source organism: Rhagoletis pomonella (assembly GCF_013731165.1). Classification (NCBI taxonomy): domain Eukaryota; kingdom Metazoa; phylum Arthropoda; class Insecta; order Diptera; family Tephritidae; genus Rhagoletis; species Rhagoletis pomonella. The sequence continues at coordinate 30,008 of NW_023459051.1, read as the reverse complement.
AATATTCATGCGTTTGTATTGAAATGGGTTTTGAATGATTGATGAGCGCACACTGAATATCCTGCATACTCTTTTTGAAGAAACATATATCCGGATATAGATACATGTATACATATGCAAGTACATATGTACATACATATATGCATTTTGTATAACTTCATGTTTAATCTTACAGTTTGAGAAATTTCAGTCAAAACAAAAAAAAATTTAACCATTTTTGTTGTAGTTATCCGGAGTCAGTGGCGATTAGTTTCCTTCCACTATCGGAGTTGGGCTCACTTGTTTTGCAATGAAATCAACCTCTTTCCACATATTCAGTATGCTTAAAAATTGGTCGAGGACTTCGCGCTAGCCGATATGATGTATCTGTGTATGTATGTATGTATGTAAATAAGAGTTAGTGGCACATTTCTCAAAGATATCTAGTTGAATGTTAGCTTTTTTAAACGCCTTGAAATGGATAATTGTAAAAGTAAATGTAAAATTATGGTCGCTGAGGGAATGTTCAAGTTTGTTCTGTTTCGGGTACGGCCCAAATGTGTTTGATTATGCCAAGGTCAAGGTACCCAGGCGTTTGTTGTGGTGCCATTCAAAAACTGTCAGACAAGCTCATGGGTCGATTGGGCTATTTCGTCGATAGTAGCCTTGAACCGTTTAAGGATTTTCATTGCAGGCAACTTTTGTACTTACCCCGGTAAGCAGCTAGCGTTTATGTATGTTAATCGCCGATCAGGTTTGTCCTTTTTCATTTGTAGACCCACTTTTGCGAATCCAACCATCATTGGTGCCTAGGCATTCGGACTTTTTCATTGTTTTCGTATATGATGTGCCCTATCATCCTATGTTGTGCTTCCACAGGAAAGAAGAGACTATAGAAACCGTTCATTCTGACTCTTTGCGACCTGCGCCTTCCGCACGATTCGGTGTCAAAGAATGTACCCTGAATCCTCCTAATAATATGTAATAAGTGGGGTGGCTAGACAATGATCGGTAAGTGGAACCTTGTAGGTGGCTTTAGGTGAGTGCGCCGTTGTGAAGCTCTTGGTCTTTGCCATCCGACGGCGCTTGTGCTGCAGCCTTTCGGTTCATTCTGCTTTAGTTAGAGAAATAATCCTTCCTTTCCAGTAGATCGGTAGCTTATGTTAGCCGTTTTTGAGAAACGATTTCGTTTCCAACGATTGGTGAATAAATGCCCGGGCCAGAGATCCGCTATAACCAAAGTATTTGTTTGCGATTGCGCTTTTTTAAAGGCCTTACTCTGGCTGATTCTTGCTAAGCATCGTATGACACCTTGATCCGGCCCTGAAAATAGAAAGGAGTCTGGGCTAGAATGTCAATTTAAAATCGGCACAGTTTATCAGGTTTAGACAATGGGGGCAAAAATTAAAAGGGTATGCATATTGAATGTCGAAAAAAATTTATGAGGCGCCCTAATACATAAGGGTTGCCAACTGAGGTCAGAAAAACTTCTTTAGTTTGGTCCCTTCTTCGAGGCGGTTGGAAATAAACCGCTAGCGAGATTTGTCCGCTGTTCAGCTCAATGGTTTCATGCGAGCTATCGTGATATATTTTGGTCCGAATTTCCGTCAAACTTTGGTTTGGTTTGGAAATAAAACGGTTTCGGCGTTGTGCCATTTTTCGTTCTCGTGGTTTATGTACCATTTCCTCCACTAAACGTGCGTTTAAAAAATATCCGAAGACTTATAGTGTGTTGCTTAGGGTTCGAACGATACTATCGATATTGAGTAAGTATCGATACTGAGAGTATAAAAATGAGTACTTTAATACTCGATACCTTATTTGGTGATTTCACTCGATACTTCGCAAAGTACTCGTAGTATCGAAAACTTATTAAAAAACACACTTTTTAAATTTTTTCTTCCATTGGCAACCCAATTTTCTTTGCTTATATGGCTTACTATCATTCAATTTTGTCCATCACTTAAAATAAACTGAAATTGCGTGTAGTCTCTTGCATAACATAAACCAAATAAGTTAGAGTTTAATGGCCTTATTCATAAAAAATTAAGTAGGTTTAAAGAGCTTAATAAAATTACATTTTCATAAATTTTTCAGTTTATATGCCTTTTTTAATTTTTATGATTATGGCCATAAAACTTTACGCAAAGTTCACGAAAATTCAGAATTTTTAGAAAGTTTTTGGGTATGCAGTTTTGTAACCTATTCAAGTTTACGTGTAGCCTACTACCGTTGACTTTTAATTCAAACTTACACATTATTATACTAAAATTGAATATTTAGGATACAAAAATGCATACCCAAAAAGTTTACAAAAAATTTCTTAATAAAATTTGAATTCGTGAAAGTATATATGTATGTATGTATGTATATTTAACGTTAAAATTACTTCTAACGTGAAAGTAAGTTCCGCAATGAAATGAAAATCAAATATTTTAAATTTCTATTGTTTTAATTTCAGGAAATAACTAGACATACGATGGAAGAATAAAAATTATTTTAGTATTTTAATAAGTCCGATACTGAGTAGTATCGATACTTCTTCCATGATACTTTTAGAGTATCGATACCATGAGCTCGATGCCAGAATGAGTACTCAATATCGATACCAAAGTCTGAAATTTCGAACCCTAGTGTTGCTGTTTTTTTATAAATTTTGCTTAGTTTGGCTTGTGTTTCAATATTGAATAACTCAGTGAAAGCGCACAACAGTATGTCTGCATGTATGTGTTTATAAAAAAAAAATATATTTATTTGATCAAAAATGGTGGCCAATGGCAATCAAATATTACCACCTTAATGGTTGTAAACCATGCAGAGTCCGCGAAAGACTCCGAAAGCTGTGTCCGGACGATGGATCAGACTAGGCCGAGCATACTTTGAACTGCCATCAAATTAGACCTTAAGAAATTTTTATTACACGGCAGTTGAGAAGTGCATGTGAAACAAGTAAGAAAGTCTAAGTTCGGGCAGAGCCGAACATTAAATACCCGGCGCACGTATTAAATATATGTTTTTCGCCTTAACGAAAGCTACGGCTACATGGTAAGCCGGGGCGTATAAATTTTGAGTAAATTAGAGTCCTTAAATTTCGATTTTGAAGTTTCAAGCAGTTCTGAAATTTACCGTTATATGAGAAGCGGCCGTTATTTTAGTCCGATTTCAATAATTTTCAACGGTTTGCTTATATGTGGCAAGCACAATAACCACACCGAGTTTGGTACAAATTGGTAGAACGGTTACTGAGATACATATATGTGATCATAAGTGGGCGGTGCCACGCCCATTTTCCAAAAATTTATCACAAACGTATTTCTTGGTAAAGAATTGTTGCAAGCATCAATTTTGAATAAATTAGCTTCAATATTTAATGATTTATCGAAGATTTTGTATTTCTCTAAATTACCGTTATATGGGATGTGGGCGTGGTTATCGTCCGATTTTAAAAATTTTCGGCGATTTTGTATGCTGTACCAAGGCCGATAACTGTGCCAAGTTTGGTAGAAAGTGGTACAGCGGTTACCAAGATATACACATGTAACCATAAGTGGGCGTGGCTACGCCCATTTTCCAAAAATGTATAATATTCTTATTTTTTGTCAAAAAATTATTGTAAATACCAATTTTGAGTGATTTATCTTCAGTAGTTACTAAAATATCGCAGTTTTCGTATTTCTGGAAATTACCGTTATATGGGAAGTGGGCGTGGTTACAGTCCGATTTCGCCCATTTTCAATAGCAACCTACCTTGGATTAAGGGAAACCTACATACCAAATTTCGTTGAGATATCTCAATTTTTACTCGAGTTATCGTGTACACGGACAGACGGACAGACGGACAGACGGACAGACGGACGGACGGACGGACAGACAGACATGGCTTAATCGATTTCTTTTTTCATCCTGATCATTTATGTATACATTTGTCTATATCTATCTCGATTCGTTTTGGCTGTTACAAACAACCGTTATGTGAACAAAATTAATATACCCTTGTGCACAAGTGCGCTCGGGTATAAAAATTTCATAACTTTAATGAAGGAAATTTTTGCACATGCAGCAGTACATAGCATGCATTTAGGCGCCTGGTGTTAGCAGTCGCCCCTAAACAATATTTTTAATCAACTGACGACGATACTGCATATGTCGGAGTTAATCCTAGATAGGTAGGAATTTAATCTGCTATATTATCCTGTTCGTAATGCACCAGAATGATAAAAGTCTCAGAGAAAGCTAAAGCCTTCATCTGCGATGTAGAGTGGTTACCCATCGATGACGGCATTCACTGACCGAGATAATGTTTTTAATAGCCGATTTAATTACTTTGTTAAGCAGATTGTTTCAAATACCATTGATAGAGCTTCTAACGCACTGCTAAATTCGAACTAAAGCGGCTGGATTCGATACTAAGTACAACAGCCGTTTCGGAAATGATAAGATAAATGTTTAAATATACGATTTCCTATTTCAAGCAATTATTATATGATGGATACGTTCTTCTAGCCTATATTTCATTAAAAAAATATCGTATCTTTACGCATTTATTCCTTACAAATTCGTTACGGAAATCCCGTAATGTAGTTATTAAAAGCTTCTTTCACACTTGGCGCACTTCAAAAACGCATTTATGAAAACCGAATTTTCGCAAAATTTATCTGCCGTGCTTAGCTTTAAACAATACACGCATTTACTTTTACAAACAATTTATGCAAATAAATTTTACCCACTTTTCGCAGCTTTGCGTATCCACTTGGAGCTTGTAGCGGCACTTCGTGCGTTCGCATCAAATAAACATTATAAATTACCACAATTTTTCAAATCCTTAGCGCCTTACACCAACAAACAAAAAAAAAAACCTATGGAATATGGAAGTTCTTTGTGAGGAGGAAAATAAATGTAGATGGAGGTAGACGTGCATATAAATAAATATGTAAGGATGCATATAAAAGCGTGTATGTGCAAGCGTTAGTTACGCGTGTGAAACATTGCGCACGTACTTAGCGAACGCGCATGAAACACCAAGCAACAAAAGGAAAGAATAAAACAAAAATATTAACATACTTTTGGGAGTAGCACGCCAATGCACGAGTACACTGAAAAGCGAAACAATGCCAAAGGAAAACAAAAAATGCCAACCAAAAAAAAAAAACAGGCAGATAATATTGTGTCGAACATGCACACGCACTTGTTTCCCGGTGTGTTCATAAGTATGTGTGTGTGTATTTGTGAGGTAATGGAAAAATGGCAGCCAGCGCCAGCTGCGTCGTCTGGCAAAGGAGCGCGAAGCTCGCCGTAAGGAAACCAAGTCATTTGGAGTTGATATATTGCACATGTGTAGTGCCGACAAATGCAGACACAAACATGGACAGACAGATAAACAGCGATTTTAATGCAGCGAGCGATATTCCCCATATAGCAGAGCTGAAGAGCTGTAAAGCTTGGTAAAAGCGAGCGAAAACGTTCGCATTTTAGTTCTTAGCTTTTTTTTTGTGCCAAAAATTGAATTGTTTTGCTGAAACTCTTTGCATTTTCGCATTCGGCATGGTATTCATTGCCTCCCTCTGGGTGTTTCTGGTTCTATTGTACAAATTTGTTAGCAAATTTACTTTCAATATATTTTGTGTATGTATATGTGAAAGTGCGTCGTGTGTTGGTAAACAGCTGGGGGAATAAGTATTCGTCTAAGCTTACAAAGAACTTCAAGAAATCAAATCAAATGCCTAGAGCTTTCTTTTACCGTTGTTAAGTCAATGGGCTAGAAAAATATGGATAACATATTGAAAAAATCGATAAAAATATTAATGTCGATAGATATCATCGAACATTTCGATAACAAAATCAACGAAATAACAGAGCGAGCACAATTTTCGTATTCATTTGAGGGTTAACTGCAACGCTAAAATTATCGATATCAAAATAATGTTACAATAAAATGTATAGCAATTCGATATCGACAACAATAACAATATAAACGATATAACGAAAAAACCCGATAAAAATTATAATCGCGATAAATATTATCGAAGATTTCAATGACAAAATCGATATAAAAAGCGATAACGATTTTCGTATTAATTTGAGAGTTGAAGACTATAATAAAATTATCGATAGCAAAATAATTTTATAATATGAATGTAGTAACAACAGAAATGTCGATATCGATAACAACAAACATAATATGATTCAAAGCCAAAAGGGCTTGAAGAAAATATCAAATACGTAGAGCTTTCTCCAACCGAAGTTAAGTCGTCGGACTAGAAAAATATCGATAACAAGAAAAAAGACGTTGAAGATGCGGTGAAAAAATATTCTTTTGTGCTTCATATAATACGTCACACTGTTTGGTGCCTCTAGAACAACGACTCTTCCTCCAACGGAAGGATAACGAAAAATAACATTGTATCTTAACAGTGGGTGCCGATTGTACGTTTACAAAATAAATTTACACTTGATATGTTGCTGCCCATACGCACACGCCTACTAACTGAAACATACTTATTTACTCTTCAAATAAGTATGCCAAGTGGAGCAGAGTGGCATACCGCAAGGAAAACGGATTCCGGAGAAAAGCGAAAAACAAGTTTGCGTGACAAAAAACAGGAGTACATTTAGAAAATACATACTTGTACACAAAAAAAATTTTCGGCGTTACAAAAAAAATGCGATTTGATAAAAACATTTGCGGTTTCATGTTTTTCAGCGCAATAAAGACAGCGCAAAAATATAACAAACACGAAAACGAGTACATTCTTTGAAGGGTTGAATTTTCAAATTCGATTGTAAAATAAATTGCTTGAAAAGGCATAAAGTGAGTATGAATGATGGCAAAAGAAGTGGCATGAGAAGCTGGAGAGTTTTGATATGAATAAAGCAACAAAAGTGTAGGTGTGTGTGTTAACCGAAATAAAGTGCAAATTGTAATTTTTTTGATAATCTTCGACATGCAAGCAAATAACACAAAAATATAAATTTACATACAATAAATATTACTAACAAAAACAACAAGAAACATTTTGGTGAAAAATATGAGCCAAGAAAATCATATCAGATTTCCGTGAGTGGAAAAATCGAATTTATTGCACACACAGAGTGGCAGGAGATGCAGCAAAATTTGCCAAGTGAGAGAGCTGAAGAGTTCATATATGTAAATACGTAGTACATATGCATGTATGTACATATGTACGCACATATTTGACAGAGCGTGTGTGTGTGCAAAGGAAATTTATGAAAATTAAATTTGTTGCGCGTGAAAAATGTCGTATGAAATTTTTGATAAATAACGTGTTGTAAAAAGAAATAAAAAATAAAATATTTTCGAATTTATGCATGTACCGTAAAATATGAAAAACAAAACTGGATAATATATTGAGTTGCATTGGTGAGGCTGATTGATTTTTCTTATAAAACTACTTAAGCAAATTTACATAAAAATGCACGCATATTGGCTTGACTTTTCCATATAAGCTTGCGATGGCTTGAGCGCCTAAGTGTATGTTATACTTTTATTTTTAAGTAAATTGACTGAAATTGTTATGAAAGCGGCGAATTTGAGCGAATAAAAGCAATACGTGCTCTTATTCCCACGCTTTAACCTTAGAAAATGTCAGGATGAGGTCCATTTGAAGATTAGCCTATAGATAACTATAAAGCTTATCATAACTACACGACACTTATGTACATATAGACAAGTTTTGACAATTTCTTTTATTAAAAAATAAAATATAAAATGATAATCGGATGAACGGATCATGAAAATGCGTGAAGTGGGCGAAGCGTCACATTTGTGTGAATATTTGGGCGTGGGGAAAAGCTTACGACGTTGGTAGCTATGGACGAAACAAGGGCACCATAGACCAAGGACAGGCAAATCAGTGTAATCCTCTGGTGAGCGTACAGCAAAGAAAACCGCCGAAAAGGTCATGGAGGCAGCTTTTTGGAATGCACGCGTTATCATTCGCACTTATTATTTGTGCCCTGAAAATGTTAAATCAATCACTTTTGAATACATTGCACCTATTGCCTATTACACAGTGCCGACATTGATCTGAGGCAACCGCATTTGGAAAAGCAAAAACGGCACTTCTATCAGGATAATATACGGGTGTATACGTGTGTGGTGACCATAACTTGGCCTGCGAATTGCTACCACATGTTGAATATCTCCTAATTTAGTTCCTTCAACTATTTCCAGTTCCGAAACCGGAAGATATGGCTCGACTGTAGGATGACGTTATTTTGGAAACAACAGCCTATTTATAGGACGATGAGAAGACTTAATATATGGCGTAAGTCAAAAAATGGAAAAATGGTGCACTAACTGCATGAAGCTGAAAGAAGGTTGTGTTAAAAAAGAGAACGTTTTTGTGCGGAGAAAATACTGTACTTCATTGAAGAAGTCGCTGACTTATCCAACGGCCATTGTAGTAAAAAAAAGCTAATAGTTACTCAAGTCTGAATGTCCCATGTTATTCTCAATAGCACAACAATTATGTTCAACTTATTCAACATAAATTAAAAAAAAAGTAAAATTAAATATTTATTTTAATAGTTCTACTGGAAAATCGAAATACTTTCTCAGCAAAAGTTTAATGATTTTCGGCGAGCTTTAATCTACTTGCATTTGGGTAGTAGAAACTGAGATCTGGTCTAATGTGTAGGTACATAAACTTGAAAATTTAAAAGTAATATTTTCGAATCAATAGGTTTTATTTAAAATGCCGCTGTGTTTGTGTGCTGTGCGCTTAACACATTAAAACTAGATTTAAATATCTGATTTATCAAATTTTGTGCAAATGCTCTGCGCTTAACCGCTAATATACTGCCAAGCACCCAAAATAAGGCATTCGAAAGTCAATCACTCAGTTGTGTAGTAAAAACTGCATTTACATGTGAAGTGTATTGGATCATATTTAAATATATATTTACTAACGCCATTATGCACACAAATATGTATGTATGTATGCACTATATATGTATGCATGTACGTACATCTGTTAGCAAATCATGCATGACAAAAGATGAATATCTGAAATGCAATAAATCTCTCGTAAGCGCTACTCAAAACTTTTTCCGCTTATCATTTCCTTGCTTTTCCATTTCCGGATTTCTATAACATTTTTCTTGTTGTTAAGTTGTTGCGCTGTGTACTTTTGGCTGTCTATTGCTGGCTGCACAGTATTTAAGTGTTGTGATAAGCGATTGTTTGCAGCGAATTTTTTGTGTGTGGAGTATTGTTAAGGGGTTTTAAAAAAAAAACTATGTGTGAGCATTTTTAATTCATTAATGTAAGATAAAATATTTATACAAAAAAATGTTTTAGTCTTGATTTTCAGTCTTTCGCTGACATAAATGAGCATACTTATACCATTTTTTTGTTTGGCTTAAGTGCTTCTAATTTTTAGATCGTATCCACATAGTAACCACAGAAGATGCCTTTATCTTGTACGTGTGCATATTTAAATGTATTTAAATGCACATTTACGAATACATGCCAAAGTTAAGTTATACCTCAGCACCGTTGTGTTGTAATGACGTTAGTTTTAGTTTGAAAATGCATTTAGTTGAAAGTGTTTTTTTGCGGTTACTTATGCCGATTTCGTTTCTACCGAAAAATGCAACCTTTTCTTTGCCCTCTAGGCACAAACATTAAAAGGAGGGCGATGAGAAGGCAACATTTTTTTAGAAACGAAATCGCCATTAGCTTTCTCTCGAATAGAGTTTTGTTGTGATTCATATGTGTGCAGCATCTAAAAATTTGCGATTGTTACTTCCTTATTTTCTTTCCTTATGCAGCACAAAAAATATAATAACAACATTAAGCAGGTATGTATGTATATAGATATATTTCTGTACCGGGTAAAAATTCCACAGTTGCTAAATAGTACGGCGTTCAATATCGCCACGACCATGTCCAGCGCGCAGGTTAAGTCAACGGTTATTCAGACTATTCATACTCGTATTTGTCAATGCTACCAGTATTCATTATTCGAGCTTTTTACTGCATAAACCTAGACGTGCGAAAGCTAATAGAATCTCTATGATTTTCCGGTATGACTTTTCTTGAGCATGAAAATTTAGTCCATTGTACACCGACATTAGTTTACTTTTCCGGAGAAGACACTCTAATATTATTTAGGTATATTTTAAGCTCATTGACCCATGCAAGAAAGCTAGAAAAGATTCTAAACGTAAATTTTTTTAAGATGATAGTAGTAACAGTGCTACATCTCCCATTTTATAGATTATACCTCCATTAGTTAAAGATTCGGAGATTTACTTTTAACGCTAGTCCAAAATTAATTCCAAAACTCTTTAGTGACCCGCAGTTGCCGCTCCAATAATATTATTTGAGAAAGTTGCGTAAGTCAGTATTGTACTAAAGGAAACTAGTTCTACGCAAGTCCTCTGCAACCATTTGCTGCACTAGTTTGGCTTGCTGTGGAAGTTTCCCCTTGCAAAAAAAGGGGCATTAGTATTTATACGCCCTGCATTTGTGCATACCATATTTTATTGCAGCTGCATCGCGTATGCATTGCATACTTCTAAAACTTATACGATATACCTGTATGTAGAAATGTAAGTTTGTGTGAAATTCATACTCTATAAATGTATGCGTATGTGAAGTTATGCAGTAATTCCATAGTAAATTTACCAGCAGCAGATAAATGCCGCGTACGAGTTGCACTACAGTTTATAGCGCACTTTCTTTGCTGCTTTGTGTCTTCCACTTCCCGAAGTCTTTTCCACTTTTTCTCACTCGTCTTCAGTTTTTTTATACAAAGATTTCCGTTTTTCTTGTGCATCTTGTGTTTTAGTTTCACCGCCGTTGCGACTTTTCGAATTGTCTTTCAACAAAAGTTTATTACTTCTTTATATATAACTATGTATGTTTTATAGTGCTACTTAGCGCAGGCGTTTTGTGTGCTGTTGTGTGTGAATTTTTCTTAACATATTTCTACTTCTCCGGTTGCATTTTTGCCAGTTTTGATTTTTGTTTTGGCGCGGAAGTTTCAGTTTTCAAGTGCTTTTTTGTTGTTTGTAGTGCTTACTTGGTGTAAATATGGATGCATTGTTTTAGTTTGGAGTACAGTTGGTTTGTTTAAATTACATTTTGGTAAGAAAAACGAAAATGAAGAAACAAAGTTGTAAATAGAGGCATCAAATTTTTAAAATTAAGCCTTGAGGTAGGAATATTAAACAAAAAATTGAAAAACGTGAGATCCTCTTTTTCAGAATATTGCAAACGATATTCTCTGTAGCGGCGGTCGGCCGCTGGTTAAAGCTGACTAACACGACCCCGCAGGATTTGGATTCGATCCCTGGTGCGAGCAACATATGTGTAAATAAATAAGAAAAAGTTGTCTTTAAAAACGCCCACCACGGCTGGCCCTAGTATATTTTTGCAATGGAAAAGCAAAAAATTTAGTTTCCTTCATTTGTGTAACAACGTCAGCTCGCACACCACCAATTGGAGTAGAACCTCGGCCAAACACTTACCAATAGTTTAAGCGCCCAAATATTATTATATTCTGCATTTGATTCTGGTAACTGTCTTTCCACTCACCACAGTCTTTCGAATGGTTTAATTGAATTTTTAAAAAACTTATTGCTAAAAGGCGAACAGCACAACGCTAAGACCTCCTCTTTAGCAGATCTTGAAATTAGTCTATCGAAAGACAGTAAAGAGCTTTCAAGATGGTTCCAGAATTGACAATTGTCTTACAAAAGACTTTTGTCTTTGACTGTGGTGAGTTTAAATTCACCACACCTCAACTTTCTCACCACACTTTAATTCACCACACCTCAACTCACCACAAGTAAATTCACCACACCGCAACTCACCACACCCAGTTTCACCACATGACATGAAATGAAAACTAATTTTATTTCTAAAAGACTCCATTTTAGAGATATTTTCAAATAGGTCCAGCTCACGTAAATCGTAATATTTTTAAATAAAATACTTTGGCGTAAATCTTAAAATTTATATTTATAAGTTGTATATTTCTGATGGAGTAACAATAACGCTTGTTTTTTGTATGAAGAGTATTGCACCCCAATGTACACACAATATTTTAGTCTATTTCATCTGATAAGCAATATTTTTTGTTGCACCGGCCTCCCTTACTTTCTTAAGAAGCAAATTTTTCCACTCGTGAAAAACTTCCGTTTCTGCTTTCCTGCAGAAGCATCTATCCCACTGGCATCCTCGGTTGCTTGGTCTATTATATTCCATTGCTAAGGAATGCAGCTTCATGCATGCTGTCACTATAATACATATGTACATACATATGTACGTATTTACACACGCTCTCCGTCCTTGTACTTATGGTATTTTTACTAGCCATCTACATGCATCCCTGCCATATATTTACAAAAACAAACAACTGTAGCTGCCTGCATGTCGGCATGCAGCTAATGATAATGGTTTAGTGGCTTTTGTTTGGCAACATTGCAGTGCGTTGGCTGAAAGTTCTTCGTTGTTAAGGTTAAAATATACTAAAAGTAGTAAAAAAGGTAAACAAATTTAAAACTGCACAAAGAGTGCCAAACATTTTTTTTGTTGAAAATACTTTTATACAGCATTTAAAGTTACCTTAGTTTTAAATAATTAAATATAGTAAAATGATTTATTCTGTGTTTTTTTGTTTGTTTAATTGCCTAGCTTAATGCATACCCAAATCGAATGTAGTAGATGCAAGCGCATTATCAAGATACATTAGCATTGTTTGTTGTGGCTAATTTACTTTAAACTAATTTAATACCTTAACGCAGTAACAGGTAATATCCATTATCCCTCAGTATTAGGCACTTCGGCCAGTAAGCTGATATTTAAGTAGCAGTCATTAGTCATTTTAACTTTATTACAATGTTTGGAGACTAATTTATCTCAATTTTCTGATTTGTTAGCTTTAAAAGCAGTGAAGTTCTGGCTTTGTGACAGCTATTTAAGTCTGGATGTGTGTGAGCTAAATTTGAAACATACATACGAAAATTTGGAATGCTTTTACGACTTGACGAGAAATAAATAAATGCACGCAAGCTATTGAGAATGGCGAGCCCACTTAAGTCTGGTTTTCTAACTGCTGCATAAATAAGCCAATTAACCCTCTAGTAGGATAGATGTTCGAAGTTCCTTTTCATATAAGCTTTTTTAATTTTGTCGCACATTTAAATTGGAATGTGCTGGGGAAGAAAACATTTGACTCGATTTTTTATTGGTTTCGTTTGGGCAAATTGCTGAAGTGTGTAATGTAGGAATTAGACTTCGGCTCTTAGTCCTTATCGGAAACCGGAACCGGTGTGAATGGTAGAGGAGATCCACTTTTATGGTTGGTGCCACCGTATGGTATTCTCTTGGGATTCTAACGCCCCTATTTGTTTGCGAAATTCTTAAGCAGCTCGCCAAAGGCTGCCTTTTAAAAAGCGGACTCAGTGTCAATCCAAGCAAAATGGGCACTAATTGTAGGCAAAGCTGTTTAATATGTTTAGCTGGAAGAAAATTTACTTCCTTCGATAGGTTCCTTTCCAATGCTAGTAAAGTAAAAGTTGTTTGAAAATTGACTATGTCAAAAGCATGTATGATTGTTTGATTGGTCGTTCTCCAGCTGCGATCTCATTTCAAAAAGTACATTCTAAGTATTAATAAAATAACTGGCAAATTCCGGACTTTATAACTAAAATTTTATTTTTCAAATACTCACTTATTCAAGTTTTTCTTAAACCAATATTTGAAAAAAGTAAAAAAGAACATCAAATTCTCTTTAATTTGATTCCTTGATTTTTTTATATTTTTTTGTCGTCTGAGGGAATTTTTTTTCAAAAAGTTCCTTAAGAAACTATTTTTAATTATGTATAAAGGATTTAATTTTAAGAGGTATTCTCGAATAGGTCATCTCACGCCAATGTTAATATTTTTACGAAATATTGTAATGGAAGCCTTCAAATATAATAAATTTTTTATTGCCGGCGAAAAAACTGAAATTATTTTGGCGATGCAGCCCAATGTACATACATATATATATTTAAATTTTCTTCGAAGTGACCTTTTCAGTTTATTAGAAAACCTTAAAATTTTAATGCATTTCAAACAATGCCACGAAATATTGAGCAAATTTTTTAGGAAACTTTTAATATGTTTTTAATTTAATTGGAAATTAAGTAGAGCACTTCTGATGGCCTCATTAAAATTATTAATATGCTCAGTGCCGCAATCTAAAAGAATATGTTCACTTGAATGGAAAAGATTGCTTTCGATATTTGTTATTTGCTAACGCCTTACAAGAGCAATAGTTTACATATGTGTATATAATTTTGTACATACATTTATACGAATGATTTCAGCAAAGAAAGGAACCCCAAACATTTATTCTTTACTCAAAAATTTACCGCACTCACCATATGAAAGTCACTTTTATTTAAGTTTTCAATCAAGTTTTCGATTTCTAATTCAATTGACTGCCTTTTAAATTGGCATTCATAGACAGCTTTAACAGCTGTCCCTTCAGAAGACAAATTAGGTGTTTGAATTTAATAAATCGTATAGTTTGGCTTTGCCTTGGCTTATTGAAAAATCTCGAGCCATAAAATAAATAGAGAAGCAACATTTCGACACCATCATCAATTATCCGGCCGGCGTATGCCAACACACGAACATGGTCAGTCAGAAATAAGGTCAGTTTGTGTAAAGACTTAAGGCAAACAAGCAAACATGCTTGTATTTAAAGAAAATCTTTTTTGCCTCGTACTTTTACATTCGAACATTTTCCAATTCTCACTTGGCCACATTTTCCTTTCTCACTCAACTGACATAACCTTTAATACAAATATCATTTATATCAATTTAAATAATGACCATTCAATGTATTTATTACGCCTTCTAACAAGTCATCCTTTTCTTGGTCACTCATACGCCACAGCCTCCGCTGCCAACTGCTTTGCTGGCTACTTAGCTGTGGCTGTGACTACATATGAATCCATTTAAAAAGGTTGCTATTGTATAATTTATAACATTCGAGCAGTGGGGTAGCCTGCAGTATACACAACCACAAGTACTTTTGTATTGAAGACTCTGAAATACAATCACATATGTATGCTATCTTCTTAAATCACTCTAATGCTATTGGCAAATATACTACCTAGTGCTTCTTCACTCTTCTGCTTCCTTTTTTAAACACAAATTTTTGTGGCCGCATATCACTTACACTTCCCCGACTCCCACATTCGACCGCCGCAATGGTAGTTAAGCAAACACCTCGTTGTCCGAGTTGTTGTGGAGAGATAGCGTTGACAGTCGTAAGCCATAAACCACAAGAAATCGGGTATAATATTAGTTAAGATGCTGTCAAAGTGGCAGTCAAAGCTCTGGCAAACCTAAGAAATTACGCACGAAAGTGAAGGCGAAAAGCGGTAAAATAAGTAGGTACATACACACATACTTGTAAGCTCAGCTGTCCTCACAATGCTTGCTAAAAGGCTTTCGTAACACAGCAGGCTTCTTACACAATACAAGTGCGAGTATATTTGTATATTTCGAATTTCGTGTAACACGGTTTGACAGCTAACGGGAGAAGCCATATTGTGTCCGGTGATAAGAAAATACATTCATCTTATTTTGGACTTCTCTTCGTATTTTGATTTTTTATTTTCTTACTTTTTCTTCATTTTGCGCCTCGTTAGGTAGCTGTGGCTAAAGCAAAGTGAACGTTAGTGCATGCAAGGTCCCTGGGTGCTATCTTAAATAGAAGTTTGAAAGCAAAAGTCAATAAACATCGCATTTCTCATAGATAACATGTAACAAAATTTTGCTAATTTGTAACCAAATTGAAATGTACACTGAAAGGAACATATTTGCACCTATGTATAAGAGTTACTCTTTTTGAAAATCTTATAAAATGTCAGGATCAGACTTATTTGAATTTAGGAGGATTGTGATCTATTTTTGGTAGAAATGCTAATACTTCCAAAGAGTTATACATTAAATAGATTCGGCATGAAGGTCCTGCATTTTAACCTTATCAATGCAAAATGATTATTGAAATACACCGCATTAGAGATGCAAATCGATATATATGAACCGCAAAGTGATGGAAAAGTTTGTACAATCGTACCTTCATTTAGCTTGAAAGTGCATTCGATACAAACTCGCCATTTTAGGTACATTTTGAACTAGACAAAATTAGTTTTCAGGAAATCAGTTCTTATTTTTATTAACATTTCAATGCATTTTCTGGTGTGGGTAACTTGTCCTCCCTCCTTGGTGGATAGGCAAACAAATGGTACGAAATGGTGATCAAAGTAACGTAACTGTAGTTGAATACGGCAGAAATACAGATAATTAGGGAGTGTATAAGGTGTTGTATACTGTTGTACTGTTGTATGTCATAAACTTTAAACGGCTAAAACTATATTTAAGGAATTCGCAAGCTAACATAAAAGTTTTACTATGAAATTTCCCGCCGCTAAAAAATAGTTGGTGGTGATTTTAAGTCCTCTAAACATTTATTTAGCCGTTAAAAACTTTACAACATACGACAATACGACTTTTACGACACCTTGTGAACCACTCAAATATTTCTTTTTAAACGTCAGATCAAAGAACTCTGAGGAAAGCGATTACCTTTTCGAAAATATAATTTTGTCTTGAACTGCTCGAAGAGATTCTTTTTATAGCCACATTTGTTTAATGTGAGTCTTCAAGTTGATATAGTATCGCCGGGAAAGGTTGTCCTCTTATGTTCATTAATATAAACTTTTAAAAATACATATTTACATTTTAGGTACTTTTATCTACTTTTAGGTAAAGTTTTTCCGCAGAATGGGTACAATTTCAAAATTCAAATTTCCATCCCTGATGGAATATCAGCTGTTTAAGAGGACTAGAAACGAACAGCAGACTGCTATTTGTTCAATAAATATACCTCAACGTATGTTTTATTTCGAATGAAAAAATTCATTCAATTAGCACTCAATTAAGTACTAATCGAGCAATTAGGAATTGAAATTTTGTAGGGTAAATCGAGCTCGATTAGCGCCTTAATCGAAAAAGCTTGGCTAATTGCCAAATCGATGGGATTCGATATTTGATGACAGAAGGTCAAGTTGGTTAAAATCTAACACTGACGGGTTTTATAAGCTGTCAATTTGTTCTTCTTCCTCTTATTTGGCATAAGAATATCCTACCAATTAGTTCGTGAGCGCCCTTTTCTTGGTCAATTCATGAGTGGTGAATCGAAGTATCTTTTCACTAGAGCTTCATCATCCATGCGTACTATATGCTCAAGCCTGCGCAGTTGTTGTAAAATCATTTCGAGCGGATCTGAAGGTTGTACTCGACGCCACACTGCATAGCCATATTAATTTTGCGGGGATCCCAAATTTAGCCATGGCGTTGTGAAGGCAGCTTCTTATCGTGCTATCAAAGTGGGCTATAAAATCGACAAAAATATTGTCTGCGCCGATTTGCACATTTAGTGTGCTGTTAAAATTTGTTTAATGGTGGACTGACCCAGTCTGAAGCCACGATTGAAATTTTTCTTAACTGTGCGTGTTTTGCAAGTTTGCATGACAATCTGTTTTCTATCAATTTCTCTTTTGCTGTAAAGAGACATTTTTCTCTAGGTGTCTTTATACTTATATATTTTACTCAGAAACCTCTGTGGTCATTTTGACATTAAGCATTTACCAATTGGCTAACCTTACACCATTTTAATTTCACAAAAACGTCTCACCGACCCAGTTTCCCCAACACTCGTTAGAAATGTCCACTTAGCCGCCAAGAACACAAAGCCTTTAGCCTTATGCAAAGCAGAGTGCTATTTACGGTTAGTTAGTAGATAAGCAAGAAGCGTAGCGGTTGTGTTGCCTCCTGTGGATGCCTCCTGCTCTTATCACTTAACCGATATTTGCGAAGCTATGCACACAATGCCACTGGCTGACCAAAGAATGTCCTCGTGTGTGTACATTTCATGCGAGATAGTGGAAAGGAGAGTGACTAGTGCTGATAAAATACTTTCCTTTTTAGCATTTCTTTCAACATTTAAGTCTCATTTCACTTCATGTATTTGCCTTGATTGTGTGCGTGTTTTTGAAGTGCTACTTTTCCATCGTTAAGCTTTGTGCCCTTTTCTTAAATTTTTCTTTATTTTCGTATTTCTTTGATTTTTCTTTTATTAGGCTTGTCTCTTATCTTATTTAACATATTTGGCATTTTCATTGAACACATCGGCCATAAATCATGGGCGCCTATTTGTGGCAGCGTGATATCCATTTTTGGTAAGTAGCTTTTGCGGTTGTTTTTTTGTGGTGTGCTCTACTTTTGCATCCTTTCATTTGGGTTATGAGAAACCTAATGTACAAGAAAAAAGTAAGGAAAGCAAAGAAATAGTGACCTCAGTTTATTTTTTTTAACAACTACTTAGTTAGCTATATCCTTTCACTGACTACTGCAACTTTTTTCGCTATTCTAATATCTGTTATAAATACATACTTACAATTTTTCTCTGTTCTTCTCTGCTGATTGGATTTTACTAGAAAATCCTTAGTAAATTTACAAGCGTTTTTGATGTTAAATGTTATCTTTAAGCTGTTGCAAGTGCCCTGTTGCTAGGGTAGCATTGGATGTTCTTCTTCTTTCTTTTGATTCGGCAGATTCATTGCATCATCACTTTGTATGCATACATACCTACATACGTATGTATATTTGTACGACGGCAGCAGTTTTTTGTCTCACTATATTCATTAGCCCTTTTTTTCCAACACTTTTCAGTTCATTCAATTGTACTGTTATTTTTGTCCTCATCTCCTTTGTTGTCGTTTCATTTTAACTCTTGAATTTTAATTTTTTAAGTTTCTTTAGATGGCTTGCTTTGTGTTTTTTTTTTGCAAAGAAAATATCTTAGGTCGTCACTTTGTTTAGTTATGCTCTTTGAGTTTATCAAGAGGACGTGTTTTTTAAAGCTTTCTTTTGTGTTTTTTTTTTTGTTCGCTCACTCTTATTTGTAATTCAGTTCTAACGTAGGCTGCATGCCTTTAGTAGTTTATAACTAATAAAATGGGTAAAATATGGACAATCGACAGTGGAGCGTAAAAGATCTTTTGTTTCCCGATAATGAATTCTGAAAATGGCCTAAAATTTTCCTGCAGCCACAGGATGTGTTGCGATGTTTCGTCGTCCTTAATATAAGGTCGACACTCTGTTTCTTTGAAAAAAAAAAAAATCAAATCCGATGCATATGAGAAAACACAATCGGGTATATCCAGTTAAGTAAATACGCAGCGAGCAACCTGACGTCAGCTCTGTTTAGGATATTATTGCTCTTCTAGACTAACTGAATAATTTGGCCTATAAAAGGCCCCCCTAACGCTTGCCAGTGCTGACTATGTTCCTCGTTTACTCAAATAAGTTATTATAATACCGGTTCCGGCTCAACCAGAGCAGATGCGAAGCCTTCTATCGACCTCTCTCGATAACGCAGTCATCAGTCAAAAGATCAGAGTCAGAAGACTTACATCTTTCTAAAGTTAACTATAAGCTCTACTAATTTATATACTGTACTGTGACTTTTTAAAATTAGCTATTGGGATTCAAAATAGGGCTTACCAGCCGAATAGTTCAATGTTCTTTAAATTTTTAATCACTGATGTTTTTTTATGATATTGTCTGTGGTCTCATTAATTTCCTAATCTGCTGGAGCAGAAAAGTTTCAATATTCATCAAAGCGTATTTCTTTTCACTTTCCGTTACATGTTAAAATTTTTAATTGGAACTATTTCAACTATGCACTAGGGTGTTTGACTCGGTCTATTCAGACTGGTTTCGACCGGTTTTTTTTTGAAGGGTTAATTTTCTGAATACCGGGTGTTTTGTTTTAACAATCGAACAAAAAATATTGCTTATTTATATACCAGAATCTATCCATTCCTAATTTTTGTTTTTACTGAAACTAAAGCCAAAACATCTATTAATTTTATAGCTGAATACTGGAAAAATTTTCAGAGAATTAATTAAAAACTAATAGAAACACCGAATGAAAATATTTCACTGTTATTTTTTGTTACAGCTTATTCAGCCTAAATCAGGGAATCGACTACATATTGTCTTCATTCTCATCAAACGGCAGAGTTGACGCAGGTGTTGACTGGTTCTCGATGAATGGCCTGTCTTTAATAGACTATATGGGTGGTCGGTCTGGTTCAGGGGATGATCATGATTTCTGACCAACATTAATTGCTACAGCAGTGAAAATAAGGAGAATATATTCGGGTTTCTTAAGTTGAAAATGGGGAGCCAGTTTTTTCTTTCAAATTATGATTTTCGAAAAAAGCAATAATATCATATGGCTTTATTTCACTTCACATGGAGAAATAAGGCCATACGGCTATATTTCTATAGGGAAAGTGAAATAAAGCCATAAGAAAAAGTTTTACATATAAGAAATAAAACCATACGATCTTATTTCAATACAAAACGTAAATGTTGTCTCTAGCAGCGGTCCGCTTTGGCTCGCCACCCCGCGCCCCGACGCGCTATCTATCAGGATTAGCTGCTTACCAATTTTAGCAAAGAAAACTTAGAATCTTAGAGCTTTAATGTTTTTTGTTGTTTTATCAATAGGGCAATTTTTTTTACCAAAATGCGGTCAAAAAACATCGAAACATTTGGTATTTTTTTCCTTGCTTCATTTTTTGGAGTAGCGTATTATCTGCCTACATTGATAGATAAAGCCAAGCAACCATTTATGCTCTTTACTATCGAAACGAGATCAATTTGAGTAGACCCCACCTACAATTCGTGAACCCCCATATTTTTCTCGCCAACGTAGACCCCCGTTGGGTCTTCCCCGACTCTGGGGACTTTGGGAATCACTACTCTAGTCTGCAAAATTTTGATGTACGAGTATACGGGTGATTGATTCGGTTATTCTCGCTTCACGCGTATTTCGCCTATTAAGAGTTGACAACTTCGACAACCAATTTACTGTTATTAATATTAATGCTCCAGCAAATTTATTTCTCCTTTAACCGGCCATCATAAACATGCAACAAAAA
Source organism: Rhagoletis pomonella (assembly GCF_013731165.1). NCBI lineage: Eukaryota > Metazoa > Arthropoda > Insecta > Diptera > Tephritidae > Rhagoletis > Rhagoletis pomonella. Next base: position 8,981 of record NW_023459051.1, on the reverse strand, counting down.
TCCAAATGATGTAAAGGGACACCGAATGATATAATAAAGAAATTGTGGAGTTACAACAACATATACATCCACATATTGTGCCTGCCAAATAATTTTAAGCTTCGCCTCTCTCTGCGTGATTGGTTGCCACTTATCATTGCATGCTGCTTCCTCGGTGAGTGTTTGGTAATTTCCTAAATAGCCTCATTCCGCAATTAAAATTGTCCCACCAGAAATATCAGCACATTACGTTTATTATGTCCATTTTTGGTTGGTTGCCGTTGTAGTTGTTGTTGAGTTGGTTGCTAATATTGTCGTTGTGGGTGCTCAGCACCGCAATGAATTACGATGCGTTTCCGCTTTGGTGACTTAAATTTGCGTTCTTCCTCTCTTCTGCTTTCTTTCTTAATGTATGTATGTATTAACTACTTTCTTGGTTTTTCCATACTAGCCGCTAGCGAAATCGCTTTCCACTGCCAAGCGATAATTTTTATGTGGCAGTCATATTGACAACCGCGCCTGATTATAATTATCGATGTTTTTGAAAGCTTCTGAGTGCGCTGCTGCTTCTGTTGGCAATTCGCTTGGGAGCCAGCCACCTGATTTTCTGCGTAGTACTTTCGTGAATTATAATGCTACCACTTATTTATTACGCGCGTCTTCTTTATCATTCCGCTGCCATATTTTCTTTTTGTTGTTGTCAATAAAAATCATATCTTTATGGCCTCGTATTCCATGCATAAATCGTCCATTTGACAATGTGCAATAAATGAAACGGCATTGTTAATTGCTCTTCTGCGCATTAACATAAAAAATATTTCTTTTTTTTACAGCCAATAAAATGTTAAAAGCTTTAATGGTGGAGCAGGGTGGTGAACATAAATTCTCTTTGATAAGTGCCGACAAGCAGGTGGCGAATAAGCTGTGGTAATAGCTTGCTATAAAATCAGAAGTTATGTTTTTTTTTTAGTTACGGTGTTTTCGAAATCTTAAGCATACATATTTAAGTATTTAATGGAATTGAAGTTGCCGGCAGATAGTATGGAAGAGCAGATGGGCAGCAGCAACTAAGTAGCGCATTCCGGTCTGATGACCTGGTGACTGAAATTCGTATATGCATACATATGTGCATATGTACTGCGAATTTGAGTAGCTGTTTAGCGCCGTTAAAAACTGACTAAAAGTACGATAGCTTGATTTTGCTGAATTACTGCACTCCATATCAAATCTGGTGTTCCTGCTGTACCTCTGGGGCTGTGGTTGACTTGAAATTCGTGGCAAGCGACACAGTAGACAGCGTAGGGAAGGGTCCTTGGCCAATCTAGGGAAATCGCTTCTAAACAGTAAGCAATAGTTGGACAAATCTTAAAGCAAGTAATTAAGGAACGAAGACCAGCGTTCCGCCTGCTCATTTTCGATATCATCCTCATGCCCTGGCACCCAAGTAATAATACTATATTTATGGGACTTTACATAGGTCTAGCAAAGAATCTGGACTGTCCGAAGTAGTGCAGATAACGTTTTAAAATTTTAATCAATAACGGGACATTGGCGTGCATGCAGCTAAAATAGGCCTTCCGTACGACCCTAGCTGCCGTAGCTGTAATCTTGGCCGAACAAGGCATTACAGACTCGGGAGGTTTCCCATCCAAAATCTTAGGGAGATCTCCAAATGCACCATTACTAACCAAACTAGATTCATAGAAAAATCCAAATGGTTTGACGAAACCGAGAAATCATGAAATTCGGGATCTCAGAGAAAGCGTATCAAAATGGCGCTATCAGCACTAATTGAGTTCTGGGCATGTGCTCAGGCGACGCTTCTATCAACCAACCATATATCTCAAGATAATTTTGGATTTCAATTTCTTCCATTCCAGAGGCTTACAGACACCTCTAAGGTCTGTGAATTTGGAACATTGCATGCCGCCTTTGCAACCCTTTCTGTTTTCAAAGTGACGCTATGAATAATGTTCTCTTTAAATGCGCCTGGTTGATGGCTAGACCTTTCTTAAAAGCAGTATAAATGTTGAAGTATACCCAATATGCAGAAGGTAAACATTTTTCAATTTCCAACCCAATCTTGCAGATGTTCTTGATTCTCAAAAGGATAAACAACATTTTTCTGCAACATTTTTCCTAAAGTTTGCCTAAGAGTTGAATAAGGTTTGAATTCAAATTGCTAACCAAGCTTTTCTCAAGCGGAGAACCCAGATTATTTTGCAAAAAAAAAAAGTGCACTTTTGTTTGAGAATGGGTTGGTTCTCCAATGAAGGTACACTTGAAAATGAACATTGGAAATTGGAGTAAGTATAGGATCTCCACTTGACCTCCAACACAAATGTTTATTGGGTAGAATTCGTTAAAAATACCCATACAAAATTCTAATGACAATACCCTTCGATTTTCGGAGAACGGATTCTTCGAAGAAACCATTACGGATAGCTGTAAGAAATGGTTATAAAAATGGTCAGAAAGTTCTTCAAGAAATGTTCATCGTAAAAACATTCTAGATCTCCGTGCGAACTATTCCAGCAAATGGGTTTTGACCATTTAGAAGTAGTCGGAAACGATGAGAATATTTTGCATGAGAATAGAAATTCTTATTGTCACTGTTTAATTAGTAATGAGAATGGGTATTGACTCTAGGGTGAGAGCGAGTAGGAGAGTGAATTCTATTTTCTTGAAAACTATTCTCATTGTTTTCGAGAATCCTTAGGCCGTTGGCCTTATAGTAATCTTGTATTATGGAATATATTGGCGCCGAAAGCTCTGACTGAACCCTCCAAAAGAATGCTTGCACTCTCTATCATCGGATTTTTGGTATATGTAGGTATCACTCACTATATCGAATTAATTCTGCATTCTGCGTGTGTCAGCGGTCAGATCTTCGCTAGGCCAGTTAGAGGTTCTAGTAATTTTTATAATGCGTGGTCGCGTACTGGCCACCTTTTTCTCTCATTGCAGCACTTTCGTTGTCCGCCGAATGATGGCAATAGCAAAGTCCATGGTGTTTGTTTGTGTGCCGTGGTAGCGACCGCTTAATCGCTTGTATTTTATTGAACCAACCTAGGTACTAGAGTTTTTGCTTACATCTTAGTTCTCATAAGTGTTAGTAGAAGCACTTAGACTGCAGTCGGACAGGAGAATTGAAAGGTGGTGTCAGTCGAGGCAAAGGAGCAGCATAGCTCCGCAGGAGCACTAGGTGGACGACGCAACCCCGACCACCTAATAATTATGCCTGTATTTGGTTTGTCTTTGTTTGGGCGTACGTTGTCGGTGGTTGTTGCCTTATTGTGTTCCTTTTCTGTCCTTTTAGCATTCCGCACCCAGAGCCCAGTCACTTGGCGAGTAAGGGCAGCTCAGGCGGTAGTGCAAGTGGGCTCGTAATCGCATTTGACTACTTACTGACTTGTCTCATAATTTTGGGATCATCCTAGTATTGATATTTGTCTTGTAGTTGGTTACCCATTAATAGTTTGGGACGCATAATTTTACTGCCTTGTCTTTTTGTTTACCCACTGGCAAGCCCGCCGTCTCCAATGAGTCAGCCGGTTTCTAAACTTCGGTCATCTTCTTTTTGTGCGTTCATTTGTTCGTTGGTAGGCCACATTTCAAACAAACAGGTGTAGGTGACAGCGCCCGAAAAAAAACCAAGCAAGAGCTCAGCTCAGGTATATATGTATGTGGATTCATTCTCAAATTTGACTCCCTTGAGTAAAGAGGCAGCTGTTAAATATCCGCGAATGGAGATCTTTTAAAGTCCAGAGCAGTAGTATGCTCCCAAAATACGCTATAAAATGAGCGTATACCCAGTAGAATTTTACTAAAAGAATGATTGAAAGTTTTGCCACCTGAAAGGTCAACATAAAGTGGCGTCTGAAAGATGGAGGATCAGAAAAGAGCTATCACTGTTGTCACAGGCATGGACGTGGGTTCTTACCAACTTTCTAAAACACCCAGAAGGAGGCTCTTTCATTTGATCGGTACAACTCAAATTTTTCCAGAGGGGATAAAAAAATTGTAATATTCATAAATTTGGGTAGGTCTAGTGTTTTATTGGAGGAATTTTCAAGTATTCCCAGCCAATGCAATACTTTTTTCAAGGCGACATGAACGCACTTCACGCAGAAAAATGGGCATTCCTCAAATTAACTTAAGGATAAGTTGGATGTGTTCAAAGTTGAAGAAACGTTGCATTTATCTAACATCATTATCATCCCCTCCGAGTAGTGTTACCTGCTGCACGTTATGCTGGTATGTATAATGTTCTGGTTTTAATAAATTTGAACGAAGAAAGCAGTTTTAAAACTTACTCCTGCATACATACTTATGCAAATAGCAATAAAGGAAGCAAATGTAGCAAAGGTTCCCAAAGCAACAAAGCGTATCATTAAAAAAAAATTTATAAAAATCCCCAGCAATAACAACGAGTGAATAAATCTGCATGCTTTCTAAATAATTAACGCGTACCTATGCGGGAGTGCTTTCTTGGCTCATCCCTTTTTACGGTCACTTGGAGCCCCCAACGAACTAAATGAAAAATTGCTAACCATTTGCCAGCAAACAAAACAAGCTTGCAAACAAGACCATGCATATATTTATGTGTTGGTGTTTGTGAGCCATTCTCATTTTGTTGCATATTTATTGTAATGGACCGCCGCCTTTTGCTTTCCCCATTCAACACCCATTAGGGACACTATTGTTTTGTTGTTGTTGCATTTGTTGTAATTACATTAAACGACCAGCTACTTTTTTACCTTCTCGGCTACAACTTTATTTTTTTTTACTTTTGCTGGTGACTCTTCGTTTCAGTTGTTGTTATTGTGTTTATGCTTTGTTGACTTATTATTAAGCTTACAATGTCCATTGTTGGCATTCTAATCCACAAACCCAGTTAGTCAAATGAGGCATAAGCTGTCAGTTTCTTTGTTACGTAGGCGCCTCATTTAGATACCTTAATTTTTTTTTGTGCAAACTCTATGTTTGTTTTTTTGTTATCCACTGAAGCTGATTGTTGGAAAAAAATTACAAAACGCAAGCGAAAAATATTCGCATTTGAAATAAATACCTCAGCATATTTGCGTTAACTGTTATAAGTCTAGTAAATTTCTTGCTTTCATTTAGGTTTATGAAGTGTACAACCGGCAAACTTACATACATATATACTTGTAGCTGGATATTATATGCGCTTTATTCAACATCTCAATTTGAACAATGGCCGTCATTAATATACTGTCACTCAGAGCAATTTAGTTAATGAGCAGGATTTTGAAAGTGTACTAGTGAATGAACCATTTAATTGCTTTCAGGACGAGTACATTCATAGAAAAAAAATATTTGATTGATGAGCTTACGTTCTCTCCATCCAAGATTTGCATAACATTTCAGCAGCGACAAACACCGCCACACAAACGTGAAGAACCAAAGCAGCGAGTTGTGTGCAGAGTTTGATTCCGATCAGATCCATCGGACAATACTGGTTGAGCCAAACGCCCAAGCTTTTGGATTCTGTTGAGATCAGCAGTGGTGTTATCACAGTCCAAGGACTCTGATTTGTCTGCGAGCACCAGGCAAGACTCTAATTCGTATTTCATCGAAGGCTGAGTTTATAAAAGCGGGCCGAGAGTATGCTGGATTTAACTAGTTCGGCAAACGAGTTCTCTCAAAAGCAACATTACTCAATTAACTTCACACTTTAGTACCATTTCTGCATTATTCGAGGGAACGGAGACATGACATAAGATAGGGAATCGTTGGACCTGCCAGTTTTTCAGCGACTTAGTTTTAAGGTGCAGAAAGAGAAAACCTGTCTCGGCGCTTCTGTTTTATGTTAAATCTAGTGGCAATTAGCACGAAGATAAAATAATGACTGTTGTTTTTGTTGTTGTAGCAGCTTACTTAGCTCTGCTTAGAGCGGCTTGTCCATCAGTCGTTGTCACGAAGTTGGGTTATGGTAGAGCGAGTCTCCCGAGGCAGACACGTCGAGTGGTTTTGTTCCCAAACCGGCATTCACAGCCCGGGAGTCGGTATAAGTCGAGACCGCACGGATCCCTGTGAATGCCGAGTATGGCCTGTCCATATGCTGTCGGGTCGAGAGGTTGTTTTATGAACCTCTGGATTTCGTGTGTCAGTTCGTATAGATGCCACCTGACGTACCTTGGTGAAGGCTGAGCTGCATGCAGGATCTGTGACATCCTACTAGGAGCCGCTTACAGAGCATTGTGTTATGTTCCTTGATGGAATGAATGAATTTTTCGCCGTCTTCTGGAAGACCTTGATTTAGGCGCCCGTAACGTCAAAGACTGAAGGAAAAAGAAGTTTTCTGATAGAAAATGAAGAAATTGTATCTTAATTTTTTGTTTTCAAATACAAGCAGATTTTTAGAAACCCCAACTCAAGTCCCCTTATTTCAAATCAACATCAAGACTAGCAGTGGAATTTCTGACAATAGTTAAGCGAAATTTTCGTCATCAAATCTCTCTAACTGAAAAGCGGTGGAAAAGCATGGAAAAGTAACAGACGCAATGTGTACTCAGTAGACATCGGATGTTTATGCTAAAAAAAAAGCCTAAACTGGGATACATTTTTCTCATAGTAATGATGCCACAGATTGTTATTTTTTTGCATAAAAATCCGCCACATCAGGCACATGCAATTAGATGTTGCATGTTGTTAGAAGCATTTTTTTTTCTTTTAGATTATTTTCTTTAGATTTCGGGCGATCAAAATTAGTGATCACGATTTTCAGAATCCCACTGCAGAACTCAGTTAGACTAAACATTTTAAATATGTGGCACAATTTCTTAAAAAAGTAAACATTTAGCACATATAAGTAGTATTTTTTTAAATATTTTTCTTTTATTTTATTTTAGCTTTATTTCTGCAACTTTTTCAGTCTTTGTATAAGAAATAACATTTTTTTCGCTTTATTTAATAGTAATAATTTTGGTTTACTTTTCGTTAATGAATACAATTACACCATAAAGTAATAATAATCGTATTGTTTTAAATATTTTTTTTTATTGTACATAAATTGTATTTATTACATACACTGACGATCGCAACTGAGCGAATATTGATTTTTTTTTATATTCACAACGTTTTTCAAGTTAACTTTTATTATGCTATAGTTCATGCTATAACCACAACCATATGAATCAAAGTTTCAAGCTGTATACAAAATGTAGAAAAATTTCCTCAAAATGACACACTTTTTAATTGAAATTTTTTGTATACAACGATCATACAATTTTTGTGTAATAAAGCGCATGCTACCAGTATGACCAGGATAGCCTTTCTGATGCCAGATTTACCAATTATATTTTTGTTCTAGCCTCGAAACTGTAAGTCTAGCTTGGTGGCTTTTTATTGCTAACTTTTCCATAAATATTTTTCATCTTTTTAGTACTCCCAAAATTTTGTACAAACTTTGATCATATAGTGTGGGTATAGCGTGGCAAATAGTTTTATAAGAAAATTAAACAAAAAATGTTAACTTGAAAAACATTGCGAATTTTTAAATAAAAGACAACCACTCGCTCAGTTATGATCGTTATACTTCACATTTCGTTTTTGGTCTTACTATAATGTTTTTTTTATTTAGTATGCATACTTTTGTCCACTTCACTTACTTCATATACATATATTTTTAAACATACATATTTTCTAAATTATTTTTTTATGATCATTATTTTCTCCATCTGAAAAAGCATTTATTTATTTTCAATCATAATTTGTGAATTAATTTTTACACTTTTAAATGACAGTTTTTAAATTTCAATCGCGTAAATAGTAATGGCTGTATTCAATTTTGCTGTATGATCTGTAAAATTTTAGCACGTTATATACATACGACTTTACTGTTCTTTATTTTTTAAGTGTTTTTTCTTCTTGTTTTACTTGAATTACGTAAGCTTTATTCAGTTGTATTTACTGCTCCTTTTCTTTAAACGCTAAGCTTACCTTTCCTCAAATGCTTTGTTATCTCTTTTATTACTACTTTTTTGTTCTAGTTACTGAGTTTTTTAAATTTATTTACATATGTACATATCTAACTTATAAACTAATATCTCTAATAATACGCCCGCAAAATACAATCCTAAATTAATATGCACCGATCATAATTCTGAACTAAAATCGAATTTGTAACTGAAAAAATTGGAACTCTATTTTTCTTTTCTTTTTTTCCTTTGTTTTGATCTAAAGTATATTTCCAGAAGTATCGCTTAAGTATGGGTGTTATTCTAATGGAACAAGTATACGTTTTTTTTCTTTTCGATCAAAATCGTTGCGTATGTTTTCTAAATGTTTCCAATTTGTACGAAGGATTTAAGAGGTTTAAGGTGGCACAGCAATGACAAAAACCATAAACTCTAAATTTTTGCCTTTTCTTAGCGTCAAGAGGAAATTGCAGATTTGCCGATCACCGTTTTGGAATTATATGTGAGAAAAATTTACTTGTTTCAAAATAGAAATGCTTAATTTTTCCTTTAACAAAGTTGTTGGCGCTCGCCCGCTCGAGATTGACTAAATGAAGAGAATGTTACATTTTAGTTCCCTGAATTTGCCGCATCATCGCTCATTGTGTGTCGCGGACGGACTTTAGAACACTTCGGATATGGTTGCCTTATCGAAACAGAAGTATAGCTCATGCGTTAACAGAAAGAAAAAACGGTATTTCGAATATTTAACGCCACTAGAAAGACACACATACAATTCCAATGAATACGCCAACGATAAAGACAGGGAAACAAACAAAGACAGATAAAGACCAAGGCAAAAGCAAGAATACACAAAAACCGGAACAAAGCCAAAGGCGAAAACAAAAGAAAATAGAAAGAGACCAAAACGCAGAAAAACACAGCCACAGAAAAATACAAAATTGAAGAAAAGGACACAAAGGCAAAAATAAGACAAAGCCACGGAAACAGGCACAGACAAAGACAAATACAAAGGCAGTGACAATGACAATGACAATCACAAAGACAAAAACAATAACA